>NC_052499.1:55170885-55470885 GCF_016617805.1 Bactrocera tryoni
AAAAAACAAGTAAGGAAGGGCTAAGTTCGGGTGTCACCGAACATTTTATACTCTCGCATGGTAAAGTGATAATCGAGATTTCATTATCAGTCATTTACATATTTTTCAAATACCGTATTTTTGTAAAGTTTTATTCCGCTATCATCATTGGTTCCTAATGTTTATACTCGTATTATACAGAGAAGGCATCAGATGGAATTCAAAATAGCGTTATATTGGAAGAAGGCGTGGTTGTGAACCGATTTCACCCATATTTCGTACATGTCATCAGGGTGTTAAGAAAATGTTATGTACCGAATTTCATTGAAATCGGTGTCGTAGTTCCTGAGATATGCTTCTTGGTCCATAAGTGGGCGGCGCCACGCCCATTTTCAATTTTTAAAAAAAGCCTGGGGGCAGCTTCCTTCTGCCACTTCTTCCGTAAAATTTAGTGTTTCTGACGTTTTTTGTTAGTCGGTTAACGCACTTTTAGTGATTTTGAACATAACCTTTGTATGGGAGGTGGGCGTGGTTATTATCCGATTTCTTCCATTTTTGAACTGTATATGGAAGTACCTGAAGAAAACGACTCTGTAGACTTTGGTTGACATAGCTATAGTAGTTTCCGAGATATGTCCAAAAAACTTAGTAGGGGGCGGGGCCACGCCCACTTTTCCAAAAAAATTGCGTCCAAATATGCCCCTTCCTAATGCGATCCTTTGTGCCAAATTTCACTTTAATATCTTTATTTATGGCTTAGTTATGACACTTTGTAGGTTTTCGGTTTCCGCCATTTTGTGGGCGTGGCAGTGGGCCGATTTTGCCCATCTTCGAACTTAACCTTCTTATGGAG
Organism: Bactrocera tryoni; assembly: GCF_016617805.1. NCBI lineage: Eukaryota > Metazoa > Arthropoda > Insecta > Diptera > Tephritidae > Bactrocera > Bactrocera tryoni. The sequence goes on from NC_052499.1 coordinate 55,171,718, forward strand.
CCAAGGAATACGTGTACCAAGTTTCATCATGATATCTCAATTCTTACTCAAGTTACAGCTTGCACGGACGGACGGACGGACAGACGGACGGACGGACTGACAGACATCCGGATTTAGACTCTACTCGTCACCCTGATCACTTTGGTATATATAACCCTATATCCGACTCTTTTAGTTTTAGGACTTACAAACAACCGTTATATGAACAAAACTATAATACTCTCGTTAGCAACATTGTTGCGAGAGTATAATAACGGAGTTATGTGCTGTCTGCGGAAGTGCCGAAAAAAAAGTGCCTCAACTGCTGGCATGATTCCGGTCGAATGAGTAGCTGAATCAAAAAAATTCGAAATGTTTATTAAACTTAAATATATTTTCTTGAAAAATATCAAAAATTAAGAAAATGGCGTAATTTTGAAAAAAAAAATCGTTTTTTTTACGAAAAAAATGGTGGTTTTTGAATTTGTAGTCGATCGGTCAATTTCTCGTTGAGTTATGATGTCAGCAATTTTGAAAAATGTCGTTTCGAGAAAAACGCGTTTAAAGTTTCACTTATATATGTTTGCACCTCTGAGCAGTCGCTATCTAGAACGCTGCCATTCAAAAACTATTGAAGATACGACTTCGCCGATTTCACAGGATATTTTTGAATATATAAACTATCGAAAAAGCAAAAAAAAAAAACAAAATTTTTTTTTGAAAGTGTCACACTGGTAAAGCCCCTTAAGCGCATAAAAATTCAACGAATGCGCTGGCTAGGCCATCTTGTTCGCATGGGCGATAATGCTCTAGCGAAATGCTCCTTCGACTAGAGACCTATGAGAGTACAACAGAATCAAGCGTGCCTAAGACCACAATAAAAGGATCAAATGCATGTTTTAACTATTATAAATATAAAAATAGTTGAAGTTTTGTTAAAAATCCGAAAAGCCTTTTTCAACAACCCAATATAATAGTCGATAGTAACCATTTAAGGGCTTTAATTCTACCAAACTCTAATTTTGTTCTCCACTTGAAAACCAATGAAGACACTAATTACCAAAACTGCAACAATAATGCTACCGTCTTAAAAGCTTTCTTCCACAACAACCAAATGCGAGTTCAACTAACGTTATTCGCTCGTATGTGCTCGTTACAATTGTACAAGAAACAAGATAGAAAACTGCAATTTGCGATTATTGAGAAATATCTGCACAACATACATACATACGTATATGAAAGCATAGGTGGAATAAACTTTTCCATGCATATGCATGTTTTGAGCTCGCTTGTATACTTAAACAAATGCAGGTTAATGCAAACTATGACCTGCATATGGCTTCAGTCATGTGCCGCACAGACCACACCCACTTACATCAGCATATCTGAAAATTAGCGTTGGTCCTCTGGGGAAATGCATTTTAATGAAACTGCTGTTTGCCTTATTTCGGTTGTTGTTTTTGTATTTGGTATTTGTGGGTAATAAAGCGGCAACTTAAGTTAAAAACACGAAGATAATCACGATAATCGGACGGTGGCCTCACTGCGTGGCACTACAACGCAGTCTTGCACACCCATATACACACACTCCCTTACTATGCAAGGAAATCACCTTTCGATAATATTCGATACGTGCAACTTGTTGATGAAAGACAATCCGCTTAAGTGCACAGTGACACACCGACCTAGGCTGAGTACTCAGCACTCAATGCTCGGTACTTCGAATGCAGTCTTTGTTTATTTATACGCACATGTAATATTTGTGGAAAAGAGTGGCAATACACTGGGTTGGAAGTTTCCACATGCGGTACGAGCAGACACAACACCCCTTGTTTCCTCCCCTTTTGTATGAAGTCGTTGAGAATCCTGCGGGGTTTCGTGTTGGCTATTGTCATATGCGAGTCTCATTGTGCTCTAATTGAGGTTATGTGAATTAATTTTTTTTTATAAGGTTGCATGCAACATGCCATTTTTATTTTGGTTTTTGCTGATTTATTTATTAAATTATTAAACATTGTGTGGGGACATATTTAAAAGCTAACTAATTTTTATTAATATAATTATAGGAGAATGGAGCTATGTAGAAGTTGGAGGATGGAGCCCCGTGTATACTATAAGTTCACACAAGTGAGGAAAGTTCTCTGAGCGCTATTTACTTGGGAGTGACTATAAATCATTCTTTTACATATGACTAATGCAGCTCACGGCTTTTGGTCTTAGACCAAGTATCCGCTGGGTAGCTAAAAATCATACGTTTGAAGGCGAGGTAAAGTGAGAAGGCAAAACATTCCACCCCAGGGTTGTGCACTGTGTTTGGGACCCGCCACGTAAAAAACACTTCCAATGAAAAGAAGCAGCCACGTTGTCTAGGTCATGTCGTCTGAATAGATGAAAATACTCCAGACCTGCGAGCTCATTCGCCTGTGGAAGCAGAGGATGAAGAAGATCTCCACTCCGTTGGAAAGACCAGGTGGAGAAGAACCTGACTACACTTTGAATTTCCATTTTACGCCAAACAGCAAAAAGGAAGAACGACTGGAGCGCTGTTGTTAACTCGGCTATAATCGCGTAAGTTCTGTCTTGGTTGGTATTAAAGGGTTACGTATAGGAAAAGCTGTCTCTTTTAATATAATTTCACTTCTAAAAACGTAACGTAAAACGGTATTTGTTAATATCAACTCTGTCTGAACTTGGCTGAAGTTTTATGAGTATTTCGTTTTTTAAACAACAGAACAATATTACTGACTTGGGTGCTACCAAAAAAGGTGTAAATAAAACCGTTAGACTTTTGATAATAAAATTATTTGGCTAGAGCAACTCGCGAGAGTCTACTCGCGGTGGATTTTGCTCTGCTGATTTACCGACGAGGAAAATGTGGATGAGGAAGAGTCGCTGGAGAATACGCACTGAGGTTTTTCACGGATGAGTTGAAGCTAAAACGAAAGATTGGAAGGGAAGTTTTCTGTAAAGAGCTCTCCGTCAATTGGAGCTTTAGGCCAACGGTCCACTGTAGCGTTGGTGATAGACGTGCTGCTATAAAGTGCAGCTTTTTTTAGGGGGTAAGCATTCACTTCGACAGCAGAGTCGCAATACTCGAGCTGAGCTTGCTAAGTGTGCACTCACAGCTAGTCAAGAATTGTCTCTCCTGACTGAAAACAGTAGCAAGCTACTGCAACATCAGCCTCGTTTGGGTGGCGGGTCACAGCGGAATCCCTGGTAACCGCAAAGGGAAACGAGCTAGCCATTGGAACACCCTTGCCCCGCTCACATTGGAATTGCATATTGTCCAATATCCATATATAATATATGGTAAGGCTAAAAACCTTAACGAGCACAAGTTTTCAAATTTGTATGGAGAAGGGTGAGGTGAAAATATCAAGGCACTTTCTTTTCTATTATTCAACCTTTGACCAACCAAAGACTGAGGATGAAACATCGCGATGGTCTTACCTTAGGCGAACCAGGAGATACGGCCGAAACTGACATTAGCGGTCTCTATAAATTTGTGATAGGCTCAAAGCACTTTGTCGATTTGTAAAGCAAGGAACAGCATTCTACGCTGCCCAAGTGAGCTCAGTGTTACAATCGTCCGCTTAACGTAACCTAACCTAACCCGCAAGAAAAAAGAAAATGTGTCACAGACATTGCATTTAGTAAAGAAATATCTACGTAAATCACGATATTTAAGAATTACATTTTTTAGACACTCCACTAGTTTTAAACAGTATTTTGATTATTAAAAAATGTGGCAACGCTTAAAATAAATTTTTCTACATATTTGTCTCTTAACCTCAATTTAAATTTAGCTTTATTACTATTTTTTTAAATTCAATTAACAAAATAATTTATGCGGGTGGCAACCCCACTCGCAAATATTTCTCAATTGTTAATGCTTTGTGTCCCTTAAAAATCTCTTAGCTTTTCTCTGCTTTAAAAATTACTTCTTTAAACATTTGGCAAGGCTACTCAAACCACATTTGCTTTAATCTTGATATCCGTACTAAATCTTTAGATGGCAACGCTCTACCTTTTTATACCCTAAACAGGGTATATTAACCCTTTCATGTCATTTGTTGCTTATAGGCAGCATTGCATATTTCTTTTTGATAACTCCTCGAAATATCAATATTTTTACAATCGGTTTTTTTTTCGTCTCTAACGGATATCTGTTTGCGAAGTTTCATGACGATAGCTTAACAGGTGTTCATTTGATAACTAGCTAAAGTTGCGTAAAAAACGTAAAAGAGGTCGTCCATCGGCAATACCTGAAAGAATGTAACCAGATTCATCTTCACCAGCGTCGCCGGTACCATCTAACGTGCTCAGAAATTTCAATGAGCTCTTCGTCGTCAAAGCGATCATACATAGCGCAAAACCTCCGAAGTCCGATGCGTCTTGATCAAACCGGTCATTGAGTTGAATGGGGAGGAAAAGGCAGGTGTAGATTGGCGTCAGACTGGTATTCCAAAATCTAAATGCTCAAAAATGTAAGGTGCACTTATGCTGTAACCCACAGAAAAACTGTTTTGTCTCATATCACACATGAAATGTATGAAAAGTAATAAAAAAAATGAAAACTATCAATATTTGTATGTGTTTGATTGTATACTACCATGGCTCAATGTTGCTTATAAGCAACATCTTATAACTCAAAAACCAGAAGAGATACAGGTTTTGAAATTGATACTGCTCGCCATTCAAGGCTCCAAATGAGTATCCCCATATACTAAAATACTTTTGAATAGGCCCAGTTTACTTATGACATGAAAGCGTTAAGTTAAACAAAAATTTGAAACACCTTATGAGGAAATGTCGGTATAAAGAATATATATAAATGATCCGTTTGACGAGTCCGTCTGTATACATAGACTCCAAAGGTCCTTGAATTTTTTAAGACATCGATCTGAAATTTTTCACACGTTCTTAGTTAATAAAAAGCTGCTCAAACTATCGATATCAGATCTCACTACAGCATATTTCTGTCATATGTCCGATCGATCCAAATCGAGTCCTTATATATGAAAAACTGTTTTTCTTCTGACTCAAATATCTTCTACTTGAAATTTTGCATAGATTATTTATATTATATTATTTGGCAACGCTTCAATATATAATTCGAGGAAATTGTTCAGATTGGACAACTTTAGCTTACAGCTGCCGTTCAAACTGTCCGAGCCTAGTCTTGATTAAGTTCTTTTTGTACCTTTACTATAAAAAGGGCTTATGGACGGTATTATAGCTTTTGTCCAGCCCAAGCTCACTTTTTTCTTCATTTTTTATCTCCGAATATGACGGAAAGTTGTTGTTCTTCAGAAATTAGTTAAAGCTGATTTTACTACCGTGTCTAAAAAGTTTTACCTAAAATATTTTTTATTGAAAAACAAGAGTTTAATATTTTTATTTTTAAGTTGGATATTGTATTAAGTTTAATACATATGTACGTATATAAACGTATATTTTCCATATAGACGCACTTCTCTTGCAAAGAAGGCAACAAAGCAACGTATTTATTAACCCAAGTTACCGCACGTCACCACCAATCGAAATGCGTGGCCGACACCACAAATTGACAGTGCCGCACCGAAAGTGCACTCAAACACACACGACTCTGCATCGGCGTGGAGCCTCGGCGCACAAGTGTTTCGCATAATTAACGTCTGATTGAATCGCTGCAGGCTGAACAAATGACCTTTAATAAGTGCCTACACAGCTCAACAATTAAGCAATGCAGCGCCGTTAGAGCTCGCCTCCACACACATACACACACACACACGCATCCAGCTATATTTACTGTGTGAATGCTCTCGCCTGTAAGTATGCCTCGCAGCGCAGTGCGTATAATTAAGGCGAAATGCAACTCTGGCATATGAAAGTGGTGATTTCTATGCAAATCTTGCTTAATTACAAAACTGCGAAAATGCAAGCGTCCCTTCAATAACGGCCTAATGGCTAAATAATATCGAAAAAGTGGTTTTCTCTTTATGCTTTTTAATTGTTTCATTCCGGAGCTTGGCTTCTTCCTGATCCGGCAATAAATGGCGCTTGAAGGTAAAATTTAATTACGGATTGGCATACTGGCATGACACAAATAAGATTTAATTCTTTTCCATACTGGCTTTAAATAGTTTTAGCCAGGAAAATTTGGTAATAAAGGTAATTTTTTTTTGTAAATGGGAGCTTTCAGAATGTCGATTGGCTTCTGAAATGTAATCAATAAAATTAATCGTGTGAAGTAATTCCACGACATTTAAATAATACGAGAAAAAAATCTTAATATTAGCTCAAATCAAGAAACAAGAAATCAAAATTCAGGGGTTCTTTCGATCTTTTCTAAAACCACTGGCTCTGCTTGCAGCTTCTAGGTAGGAAGAGCTTAAATGCCGCCCCACAGTTCGCTTATACCGAATTGATGATGAGTGCTTTAGGAGAGTGTTTGTTGACGGACGTGGTTTGCTGTTTGGAGGCGGGTACCTATCCGCGCTACAACAGAATACTGGTCCGAGTCGATGTTAGGTTTCCGAAGCGTAGGCATGTCAAGGACACTGGTTACGAACTTTTCGATCCAGAGACAGCCAAGTGGCTTGATGAATTTTCTTGTGCTGGATTGTGGTATTACAGACAACCATATTTCGTTCGAACCATCTCTTTCATTTGACGAAATCTCTTCACGAAATTTGGCTCAGATTATTTTCACAGACGTTGCTACAATCTCCGAATAAATTATTCAGATCTGTAGACTACAGCATATAGCTGCCATTCAAACTGGCCGATCAATATCAGGATAAGGTTGTTTTTAAGACCTTTTATGCTATAAGAAATGCACCTGTGAAGGATATTATAGCTTCGATAGAGCCGAAGTTAACTGTTTTCTTGTTTTTGAAATACTCATGAGAACACCTTGGAAACTCTTACTAAATTAACTACTTGTGGCAACCTTGTTTTATCATTATTTTCTTTGTAAATCCGTAAGTAATTGTCATATGATTTTAAAGAATCTCTCCATTAGTGTAATAAATGCCAAGGTTTCTTCCTTCACATTCTTCAATTTTCCACTATAAATTGAATATTTGAACTTTTAAAACAAAAATCGAAGAAATCCGCAATGTGTGAACGAAATTGAATTTGCAGACTTTATGAGCGCAGCGACTTTCGAAATCGATTTTGATTGATCCAATTTGGCATGTGATAATATGCTGCACATCGAATGCCAGAAATTGAGTGAGAAAACGGCATCAAAGAAGGCAATGTAGTTGCACCAATACGCATACAAACACATGTTGTTGTAGTTGTTGGCTACGCACACCCAAGTCGCAGCCGGAGAGAGCATAAGTGGATGAAGCGCCAGCACTACTTATGCCCGAGTGAAAATGAAAAGCGAAGTGACAGGAATAGAAAAGAAATACTCCTGTGGATACAAATAGAAAGGAGCAAGAAATTTCGCAGCAAAGAAAGCAAAGCAGTTATTTTCGCTAATAGAAATTTTTGCAGATAAAAAGGCGACAAATTGAATTTGCAAAGGTCACACATAAGTGACACTTGATACACTTGGCGCGCAGCGTAAATTAACGCACACACACACACACACACTTGCATATGAGTGCATGCAATTCCACAAGTTTTCGTTGAAAAAAGTGAGGGGCTGGCAGGTTCTGCGACAGGAGACACTTCAATTGGCTCTCAGTGATTGAGTTTGGCATTTGGTTTGCTTTTAAATTATATCCGCATAACACCTTGAAACCCAAATGACCCTCCTGTGGGCTTCCGCAGCGCTCTTTTTACCACTACTTTGCCTCACTTCAGCTTTCCTTGGATTTATTATTTCAAAATTCAATTTGCGAAAATTTTATTGTGCGTGTAAAAATGAATATTCAATGTGTTCGTGAATTTGTATGTGTGAGTGTGTGCTGGCATGCTTGTGTGCATTTGCAGCAACTTGTCAGTTGGTAGGCTTGCGTGCTCGGAGTCACCCTTCCGCCTCAATTTTATAACAAGCAAATGTATGTATATATAGATATGCGCTTTGGTCCGTAATTAGTTGGAAAGCGGTTCATGTCCATTAAAGTATCGAATTTCAAATATTAAAATACCGTAAAATCGAACGTCGAAGCAACAAATGTTTATTTATGTTATGTATGTAAGTATCAATGGACAACTTGGTGTTCGCAAGTGAATTCGCAAATGAGACTCGAGAGTAGTGTTGGAAAGAGATTACAATAAAATATATTTTATAATTATTTGTGTAAAATTTCAGACCAATATCTCAAAAACTGAAGGACTAGTTCGCATATACAATATATGTATATATACATATATACAGACATACAGACAGTTCCAAAACGACTCAGTTCTACATGGCAATTATTTTTTTTCCTTTTGTTTTATCGAATCTTCATCGTTTACTTCTGGGTGTTACAAACTTTATGGCACACTGTTCAGGGTAAAAAACTCAAAAAAAGCAAACGGCTAGAGAGTAATTTTTAAATAAAGACCCCACATTACAATAAACTTATATTTGGCTGGAAAGCTTACTCTTTATGTTAAGTATCGAGTTTCCCTCTGCATTACACAGCGACCATATTTATAAAATGGGCGAAGAAGTACAGATTAGACCTAAATATAGCAGTCGATATCGTCAAAATTCCGACTGGCAATAATTAAAAAATCTTAGTTGTAACTTTTGATAATTTATGCTCCTTCAGTCCTCATACGACCGCGATTATCGCCAAAGTACAGAGCCGCAACAAAATCCTCAAGTCGCTAGCTGGCAGCACATGGGAAATGGACAAAGAAACGTTGTTGGCAACTTGAAGGCATTCGGCTGGCCGGTCCACATCCACGCCGCACCAGTATGGTCGCCTGGATGCAGTGGAACGCAGACGAAGAAGCTTTAGACCTGCCAGAATACTGCAATCCGGAGTACAAGAGGATGTCTCTTGATGTCTCCTAGTGAACACCTACATATTGAGGCCCGTATGCTCCCAATTAAAGAGCATAATGAACTTCTCTCCAGGCAGTTCCTGCTGGGATGTTTTCTCAGAAATTTAACTACACGCCGACCAGACTGCGGACGCAGCAAACTTTCGACAAGCACTGACCCCCATTCACAGTGGAGGCATCAACACCTTCACCGACTTCCCTCCAGTGAATGGCGAACTCGGAGTCAAACCACCACCCATTGCAGACGAAGAGCTCGAGTTGCCGCGAGAAACGAGAGTGATCCTTGCGCAGCTTCGTTCTGGATACTGTAGCAGGTTAAACTCCTACTTATCCAGTATAGACCCCGACATATCCAATATATGTCCTGCTTGCAATGAGTCTCCGCATGACACTGGCCACCTCTTTGCATGACCCACCACCCCATTCATCTGACACCCCTCTCACTTAGGTGCGGCCCCGTCGAAACAGCACGTTTCTTGGGCCTCTCGTTAGACGAGTCCTTACCTTCCAAATAGGGACCAGGCATCCACTAAAACAACAACAACATTTATATGGGGAGTACATATTTTGTATCCTTTTTAGGCTTATTTTGATCAAAATTTCAGTTTTTATTCAAAAGATATGCTATTTCACGGATCCCATCTTTTTCCGAGTTTAACTGAAAGTTAAATAAGAAGTGAAAGTCGCGCTTTGACTGTAAATCTTTTTGATCTGAGCGAAGAAACGTATTCGTCTTTTGGTTGGTTGAAAGTGCAGACGGAGTACCATAAACCAAGTTTCTGAAAGCGGGATTTTAAACGTTGGTGCCCTGTGATGACATCCACGATATTACCCTTTTGCCTAAAAGTAGTAGTTTTAGGTCTGTCAACACTACCCTCAACTAACTGCTCTGTGTTGCTAGTGTTCCAATACCTGAGTGCTTCTCTAGGGCTTATTGTTTCAAAGAACCTGGGAAAGAGCTGAATGGCCTAGAACAGCTCAGGGGAATAATGTTTCCAAGTGAGCCAATTTGTATGCCTTTTCTTTTCCTGCTATTCCTTTATGACAGGGTACCCAGATGGTGTTAAGCGAGTCTAGTAATTATATGCTTGCATTACCTAGCGGTGAATGAGTACATTCCGCCTTGGTACTGTCAGTTACAGAACCATTGTTATATTATTCTCTAATGAGGAATGAAATGTTCTGTGTAATTTCTCATGAATCGGTTTTTCTCGGTCGCATGGCTAATTGAGACCGAGTTCACTAAAAAGCTCGAGTAAGATACCATGGCCGCAGTGACATCGAATCTGATCCCAATGAGGAGATACGGCGTGTTGAGTGCCTTTGATATTCTGGAAAAAATAAGTATACACGAATTTCGAGTTTAACGATTCACAATTATTTGTGGAAAAAGTTATAAAATTGCGTGATGTAATGAGCGGATGGAACCAAATAGCGTATAGGCTAAATACCAAAAGAGCATTCTATGGACGAAACCATAAAATCCACAAAATTACATAGAATGATGCCTTAAAGATACCAAAATTACGTGTTGGACATAACGCCTACTCATATTTTGGTATAAAGTATATGCCAAAACAACTGTAAATCAACCGATTCACGATAGCGTGAGTCAATGCCAAATTATATGAATCTGATTTGCTTCCGCACCCACCCGTTATTCAAGGACTTTCTCCACTTCTAAGTACTCAAGAAAATGTTAGATAATATCTGGGACTATGAATTGAGTTAGGTTAGTTAGTAGAGTTGATACAAAATCAATGGATTTCACTTAGATAGATATTTGTCCTTTGTGTAACCCAAAAACTCCTCAAAGTGCATCACCTCATAGGTTGACGAAGCTTCTTGAGCTTACCACAAATTTGCTAAGGCGCTTAATATCAATCCACTTTGCTGGGAGTTTCAGAGGTGTGTCTAAGGAGATATTTCAAAATCAGTCAGAGAAAAGCCAGGCAATAGAAGAGAAAGTGACAAGATGATGTCACCTCCATACCTACAATTGTTGCGAGATTTACTTTGCTAAGTGCATTTGGCTCAGAAAGATCTCGCAGTCGCACAAGTTCTGGTTGTTGACCAATGCCTGCCAAGCTCACTGGAGATCCAGTGCTAGAGTGAAAGAAATTATTAGACAACCAACTCGCTTCCAATCGCATGAAATTGGGATAAGGATGCCCTCCTTAGTAAACTCATTGCCTTTGCAGTTTTCGGTGATTTTGCTAAGACGGAGTTCCCATACAAGTCTAGTACGGAAAAAAATTGAAGCTGTTGCTAATGAAGATGGCAGCCCCATACGCTTGAAAAAGCTACAGTTGGTCTGGTAGTCTGAAACTAGAGTTGATGAAGAGCAACCGACAGAACACTCCACCTCTTACTGTCCTCTTAACTTCGATTGATAAGTGAAGAAGCTTACTGCACCTCCTCTCATAAAAACATTCAATCTGACTGACACCATTTGCTTACTTAATTTTTGATAGCATGTGAAATTATTTAAAAATTCAAACTTGAAAACAACTGTAACTCAAACGTTTCTAATTAATTTTGCAAAGGAAGGCAATACATATGTATATATATGTACATTAAATAAATATATGACTCAACTGCACTCTACAGCAACGCAAAGGACCGAAACAGTCGCACCAATCTCTCAACTATGGGCACTTGCACACACACAGACACACAGAGTCACCAACCGAGAGTATTGCCAGCATTCGCTACTCTGCGTTGATTGGCGCTGCAATACAATCATGGCTAATAAACGGGAATGTAATTATGAACTTTTGTGCAACATAACTAAATTAAGTGGTGAATGTTGGCTGCATGCAACAGCACGCGGCGGACAGCAACAGGCAGCCGAGAGTGATGCATAGGAGTGAATCTGCAGTGCGCAGAAACAACGGAGCCGCTGTGACGAGTCGAGTAGCTAGCCATATTTACATTGCATACTTACGAGCAAATGTTCAACGCCTTAAAGTGTGCTATAATATTGTGGGTAAACTTTATTTTCTTTGATGGTGCAAAGTCCTCGCGATTTTTTCTTTAAGTTTACGAAGTAAAAGCATTTTTCTGCAGCACTTGTATATATTTAAAAAATCTGCTCACATTTTTTTTTTATTTTCCCTCGGGATTCCTGTCATTACGCGCGACATTAACGCATTTTTTGCACCATAAACTTCATTAAACGGTGCTTACCTGCTGTGTTTGGAGCTGCCACTCAGTTTATTCATCCGCAGCTGTAATTTTTTACGTTCTCATATTCTTTCTTCTTTCAAAGCACTTTGTAGCGTCTTTGTTGAACGCACAGCTCTGCTATGTCGAAACTCGTGACACCGTGGACGTTTGCTTGTTACAAGCAGGTCAAAGGTGAAAAATGTTGCTAATTGACGTTGCTACGCTACAAACTTTTAATATTCGTCAGTTTCCAAGTTCACCCACACACACGCCCCCCATTTCACATATCCTTTACAGTTGTGGTGCGCTTTGTATGGTAGTGAGGTTTTGAGGTCTCTCCGGTTGTCTGTTGGTATCCGCTGTGGTTAACTCACGCCCTCAATGCCTCAGCTCACTTTATGTAGTGTTGTGCAACATAACTGTCTGCATGTTGTTGCTGTTATTGTCACCCGCTGTTAATAGGCAAGCAATTTGCATACCGTCAGCGTGTTGTTAATTAAACAGAAAACAGGTATTTTTCATTTCTCTCATGTTTCGACAAGTTATTTAATACGCGTAGTGTTTATGACACTTGTCAGATGCTAAAATATTTTTAAATAATACTTAATAAAGCATAATAAAATTTAACATAACATACAATAGCAGAATATAGCACAGCGCAACAAAACATAGAATAGGAAAACAAAAGGCGACATAGAACAACAAAAAAATAGAAAAACTTAGAAGAGCAAAACATATAAAGACATAGAACAACAAAAAACATAGAAAACATAGCATTGCATGGAACAGCAAAGCAGAACAAGCACAACAAAACATAGAACAGAAACCATAAGACGACATAGAATAGCAAAACAAAACATAGAAAAATATAGCACGGCATAGCATATCAAAACATATCGCAACACAGCAAAACATAACGTAGAAACTGATTACACAACATGGTGTAGTATAATTTCGCAGCATAACAGATTATAGCATCATATAGCACATTAAAACAAAAAATAGAAAAACATGTTATAGCTTTGCATAGCAAAGTAAAACATAGACATAGCAAGGCACGAAAATATAAGAATAAACATAGCATAAAACGGCATAGCATAGTAAAACATAGAAATTCATTACACCACGTTATATAGTATAATGTAGCATATCACAGTATTCCAAGATATAGTAGAAGAAAACACAGAAGAGTAAGACATATGAAGCATTGCTTAGTACGGAGAAACAGAACATAGAAAAACATAACACGCTAGGCATAACATTAGCACAAAACACGGCATAGTAAAACATAGCAAAGCTAAGCATAGAAAACTAATGCAGTATACATTGCAAGCAATGAAAAATGTAGAATAAAACATAGAACGGTATAATATAGCACAACAAAACATAGATTCATAAAACATAGTCCTATTTAGCAAAGCAAAACATAGCATAGCCCAGCACACAAAAAGTTACAACAACATATGTTGCAAGCAATGCAAAACATAGAACAGTTAAATATACAACGGCATAACATAGCACAACAAAACATAGAAAAAACAAATATAGGCTATTAAAAATAGTTAAAAGATAGCATAGCATAACTTATCTTAGTAAAACATAGTATAGCTTAACATAGCATAGAAAGACATAGATGAATAAAACATAGCCCCGTTTATCATAGGAAAAGATGGCACACCGCAGCAGAACCCATCAAGGTAAAACATAGAACCGTATAACATAACACAAGAAAACATAGAAAAATAAAACAAAGTTCCTTTTAGCATAGTAAAAGATAACACAGCACAGCAGAGCCTATCACAGTAAAACATAGAACAGCAGAAAAACAGCATAGCTTAGAAAAGCATAACATAGCGTACTAAAGCGTAACACAACATAACATATCAAAGCACAGCATAGCACTGCGCAGCTCAACGTAACATATAAAATATGTTTAATATAGTTTATTATATCAGAAACACAAACAAGTTCCTCCGTCTATGGGCTCAAGTGTCAAATTACTTAACTTCTTTTTGATTTCCGTATCATTTAAAAATCCATCAGCGCATCATTTCACAATGCACGAAACACTCATATCGTGCGCGCCACCATGCCACCCCTCAAATTTTATTTTCGGTAGCACACGCTTGCTTGCGGTTCGCCAGCCGCAGGCAGTGTCGTGGTGAGATTTGACGTTCCGCTCTCTTGAGGGTAGACAATGTGAAATAGCTACTTTGCCCATAATTAGGCTCATATTTGGATGAGTACTAATATAACGGTAAGCGCTAATGTAAGGTTACTAATTTGACTCGAGGGTGATATTTTGCGGTTAGTGCCGTGTACACGTGATCACATATGTTGCGTAATTGAATACTGATATTGGTTTTGCGATAAAATGTTTAAGATGAATTAGTAAGATAACGCTTACAGTTGTGTGGTGCATAAAATAGGATATTGAATCCATGAGACAAAATGCTATTGCACTTGTGATTTTCCCGCGTATTTAGCGGGCTTGCAATGCAAGGTATTGTGATATGTTTGCTGTTATTGTGCGACAATGGACATTATGCAATTGTATCGAGGATCTCTGATATCTTTTAGATTTTTCCGTATATGCCTTGGGAAAAAGTTAATTATATCCTTTGTGGATTAGAATAATACTTAGATTACGATATAAAATGAGATTATATTAAACAAATTTCCTGGGTTATCTATTTAAAAGCGCTAACCCTGAGTAAGATGCCGTTTTCCAGATGGAGGATGAGCCAGAGTAATTTTCACCAATATGTGTTCAACTGCTGATAATACGCTGAAGGTATCGGAAAATACTAAATACTTTACAAATTAAAAGAACAATGAAAGGACATGACCTTTCAATGAATTCCATATCGTTTTATTTAATAGTGCCCTTATTTATATCCTGATGTTTGTAAATCCCAAAAAGAAAAAAATGATCAGCGGGTCGAGCAGAGGCGATTTATCTATGCATATACGCGAACTATTCCTGCAGATATCGGACAACTACAGCATATAAATGTCATGAAAACTGACCGATCAAATTCAAGTCCTTGTAAAACCTTCTTATTTGACACCATTACCCATCTTGAGGCTCTGCATTCATTATTGGATAATATTTAACCACGAAGTGAAGAAAATATAGCAGCCGTAGCTGAGAGTGTAGACGATGACCATGGAGAGTTGTTTCGGCGCCGTTCGCAGCAACTTGGATTGATGTATGGAACGACTTGACGCATTTTACGTCCAGATCTTAAATTGAAAGCGTACAAAATACTACTTGTGCAAGAACTGAAGCCGCTCGAAAAAAGTTTTAAGAAGAGAACACTTCGGTGAGCAGTTAATTTCCCGTTTTGGGCCAGTCGATTGACCATCAAAATCGTCTGATATCATAACATTAAAAGTGTGAAAAGTAAAGTCTAAAGTCTATGGCGACAATCCCGCTTCGATTCAGGTCATGGAAGAAAACACTCATGTGTGACATTCGCCAGTTACCAGTCAAAATGCTTGAACGAGTTGTCGAAAATTGGACTGAATGGACGTATCGAACATTTAAAGCAATCTTAAAAAAATCTTAAAAAACAAAAATGTCAAAGCAAATAATGTGCTTTCGAATGATAATAAAAATTCCCCATTAAATTTGAAGTTTCTGTATTTTTCTTTAAAAAAGTTGGGGAACTTCGAAACGGATCACCCTTTATACCGTTTCGAGATTCTTCTTCTTCTTAATTGGCGTAGAAACCGCTTAAGCGATTATAGCCGAGTTAACAACAGCGCGCCAGTCGTTTCTTCTTTTCGCTACGTGGCGCCAATTGGATATTCCAAGCGAAGCCAGGTCCTTCTCCACTTGGTCCTTCCAACGGAGTGGAGGCCTTCCTCTTCCTCTGCTTCCCCCGGCGGGTACTGCGTCGAATATTTTCAGAGCTGGAGTGTTTTCGTCCATCCGGACAACATGACCTAGCCAGCGTAGCCGCTGTCTTTTAATTCGCTGAACTATGTCGATGTCGTCGTATATCTCGTACAGCTCATCGTTCCATTGAATGCGGTATTCGCCGTGGCTAACGCGCAAAGGACCATAAATCTTTCGCAGAACTTTTCTCTCGAAAACTCGCAACGTCGACTCATCCGTTGTTGACATCGTCCAAGACTCTGCACCATACAGCAGGACGGGAATTATGAGTGACTTATAGAGTTTGGTTTTTGTTTGTCGAGAGAGGACTTTGCTTCTCAATTGCCTACTCAGTCCGAAGTAGCACCTGTTGGCAAGAGTTATCCTGCGTTGGATTTCTAGGCTGACATTGTTGGTGGTGTTTACGCTGGTTCCAAGATAGACGAAATTATCTACGACTTCAAAGTTATGACTGTCAACAGTGACGTGAGTGCCAAGTCGCGAGTGCGACGACTGTTTGTTTGATGACAGGAGATATTTCGACTTGCCCTCGTTCACTGCCAGACCCATTTTCTGTGCTTCCTTGTCCAGCCTGGAGAAAGCAGAACTAACGGCGCGGGTGTTGAGGCCGATGATATCAATATAATCGGCATACGCCAGCAGCTGTACGCTCTTATAGAATATGATACCTTCTCTATTTAGTTCTGCAGCTCGAACTATTTTCTCCAGAAGCAGGTTGAAGAAGTCGCACGAAAAGGAGTCGCCTTGTCTGAAACCTCGTTTAGTATCGAACGGCTCGGAGACGTCCCTCCCGATTCTGATAGAGCTTTTCGTGTTACTCAACGTCAGTTTACACAGCCGTATTAGTTTTGCGGGGATACCAAATTCAGACATCGCGGCATAAAGGCAGCTCCTTTTCGTGCTGTCGAAAGCAGCTTTGAAATCGACGAAGAGGTGGTGTGTGTCGATTCTCCTTTCACGGGTCTTTTCCAAGATTTGGCGCATGATGAATATCTGGTCGGTTGTTGATTTGCCAGGTCTAAAGCCACACTGATAAGGTCCAATCAGTTTGTTGACGGTGGGCTTTAATCTTTCACACAATACGCTCGATAGAACTTTATATGCGATGTTGAGGAGGCTAATCCCACGGTAGTTGGCGCAGATTGTGGGGTCTCCTTTTTTATGGATTGGGCATAGCACACTTAAATTCCAATCGTTGGGCATGCTTTCGTCCTACCATATTTTACAAAGAAGCTGATGCATCTACCTTATCAGTTCTTCGCCGCCGTGTTTGAATAGCTCGGCTGACAATCCGTCGGCCCCTGCCGCTTTGATGTTCTTCAGGCGGGCAATTGCTATTCGAACTTCTTCATGGTCGGGTAATGGAACGTCTGCTCCATCGTTATCGATTGGGGAATCGGGTTCTCCTTCTCCTGGTGTTGTGCGTTCACTGCCATTCAGCAGGCTGGAGAAGTGTTCCCTCCATAATTTAAGTATGCTCTGGGCATCAGTGACTAGATCACCTTTGGGGGTTCTACAGGAATACGCTCCGGTCTTGAAACCTTCCGTAAGCCGCCGCATTTTTTCGTAGAATTTTCGAGCATTACCCCTGTCGGCCAGCTTATCAAGCTCTTCGTACTCACGCATTTCAGCCTCTTTCTTCTTCTGTCTACAAATGCGTCTCGCTTCCTTCTTCAACTCTCGGTATCTATCCCATCCCGCACGTGTAGTGGTCGATCGTAACGTTGCGAGGTAGGCAGCCTGTTTTTCTTCTCCGCTGCGACACGGCACTCCTCGTCGTACCACCGTTTCGAGATTAGATACTTTATAAATCATTTTTAATCGTAAAAAGCTCGGAAAAAACTTCTACAAGTATATTTTAAATAGTAGAAGTATTAAGAAACGTTGGGTTCTGCCACATTTTTCGAATGCAATGAACCTTTTTTGAGTTACAAAAGTTTTGACCGAGGAAAATATGTGACAAAACCAAACTATGAAGTGCCACTATTAATATCGAAAGACCTATCTTTTTGGTTATTTTAGAAATCCTTATACCAAAAGAGACTTTTGTATATATGTACCGGAGGTATGTACAGTTGAGTTAACAAAAGATGGTATGAAGGTAACAGAATCCTCACAGATACCTAATTCCTTACTTACGTATTCAATATTCGAAATGGTTTGTACTAGTTTACAGTAACAGCATTGTTATGAAAAAGCTCTTTCCCAAATATCTTGTACAAGGTGACATCATATACACCATAGCTTCTTTGAGGTAAGATTTTATGAGTAACCTTAGACATCAAAAATTTTAAGCCGAGATCGACTATTTAATGGCCTCTTTTATATCTTCTAAGCATTTAGATTGAACGCCAAAGTTCTTTTACGTCAGCAAAATATACATTTTAAAACTCGCATAAGCCACATTCACACACGAACCGCCAGTACAGACGTATTCAAGAGAAAATTAATCTCGAAGGCATTCGTGCTTAATGCACTTAGATCATTTTCGTTTTTTCATTGTGATATCCACCATTTTGAATTTCACTCCAACTCAATGCTAGCAACGGGAACAGCCTCTTCTCTGCGAACTCACGCCACACACTCAAAAACCACAAATAACTCTCCACCTTCCACAAGCAGTCTCGCATTACAACAATGTGGGCAGAGACCAATAACAATGCAACCTTTGAAAGAACGCATCCAGAATATTTTGTACCCTGAGCTACCTTACCAAAGCCGGACTGCATGAAAATGTAATTCAATTTGAATCCTTTTCTTATTTCTATTTTTTTTTTTACTTTGTACACGAGCAACAATAACGTTGTCAGTCGGCCACGAGCCAACACTGAACCCACTACGGCTCCCTTTTGGTAAACTGACTTGCGCCACAAAGTGAAACTATGCACAGCAAAAGCAAACAAAACTGGAGCGAACAAAGCGAAAGGGGCGTGCCAGCACTCCCTCCAACCGAACCGTCGCTACAAGGCAGCATTCCAACGCCGACTTGTTGCTTTTATGTTTTAATCCCGAATTCAATGGATTTCGGGGCCGGCTGCAAGTCCAGTCGGAATGTCTGGTGGAGAGCTTACCATTGCTGAGGGCGGTGCCGGGCATGCGCAAAGCGAACGACTCAAAGCGCTGCAATGATAGTGGGTGACCGAGCGTCGCTCGTGAGGGGGTGGTTGAGTGATTTATGCTCACAATGCGGCGGGGGATGATGTACAGCAATGCTACGACGGCAGGCGGTAGCTTGCTTGGTAAAACAACGATCCAATCATCCCTGCCGTATGGGAAGGGGTGTTGCGGATTGCTCGGCATGCCTTCACTGACGCATTGGTAGCGTGCGAGCGAGATGGCGCGTTTGAGTGCCGTTAAGCGCGCATCACGCTCGTGTGTTTGGATGTAAGTCGGTTGGTTATATGCGTGTCCTTGGAGTTTGGAGGTTGTGGTGGGTGCGTCTGTTGGTTGGTTGGTTCGCTCGCGGGCTGCCTTTCTTTGTTGGCCTTTGTTGTTCTCAAACTCAAGTTGACACATTGCGACAGGTGACCCAAACGTACGCAATATTGGTGGCAATCAGTTTACTTTGACGGGCGCTCGCATGCGGTACCACTATTCTAACGGCGCGATAAAGCAGTGCAAAAGTTTCTTGAGTACTAAAAAATATTTTTGGGAAAGCTGCTGTTGAGAAAAGTTTTTTTTGCTCTGAAACTGAATATTGTTTTAAATTTGAATTGTTTGCTGAGAAATTTTTGAAAACCAGCAGGAATTCGTGGAGTAATGACGTTCAGTGCGATATCCGAGTGAAAATATCCTGCATTAAAAAAGTATGTTATAAAATAAGTTGCGAAGAAAAGTGCTTCTTATGAAAAATATGGTGAAGTTATAAAATTAATGATGGAAATTTAGTTTAGGGAAAAGTTATAATTTGGCAACAATATGAATTTGTATAAAACTGAACTGCCTTAGTGCATTTTGTGTTAATAATAAAAAAAAAAAGAGATCGAAATTTTTTTTAACTTTGGTTCGTACATTTTTCAACGATTTTCAAGCAGAGTTTTGGCTTCTTCTAGCAAGTTAGTTGTCGAAATTGGTTGCGCCTCACGATAGATAATAAAACCGGTTATAAGCCAATGCAATGACTTGATCAAACTCTTAATTAAAAAGTTTTAATGGTTGAAAAATTAATGATGAGTAACAAAAGAAGGCTATTTGTTCCACCTAGGCGAGGGCCTATGTTCCACCTACTACGCGAAAATATATTACAAAAGAATTCAGAAAAATATGTACTTATTTTAGTCTGGGTTTTCCATACTACTGTGATCAAATTGAAAGGTGAATTTTTAATTTATACTTCGCGTGTTTTTCGAATCGGTCATTTTTTTTCCTGTAAGTTGGAGTACTGTTAGTGACATCTATGCTAAATTTCACGTCAAAATATTCATTCGTTTTGTGAGGCTCTAGAAATGAGTTATTCGATTTTTACTATGCCAGAATTTATTGAACAAAGAAGTGCGATAATGCACCATCTCACACTGCATTGATTATTCGTGATCATTTCGCCGCATTTTCAACTAATATCGTGCCGCAACCAACGCATACGCCTGATTTACCTTCGTGTAACTTCTGGCTATTCAGCAAATTCAAACGACTACCATCATGTTCACAGAGGACACCGTTTTGACTCAATAGGCGATATATAGTAAAAGCTGAATCGGAGAAGACTCTGATGGCCATCACGTCGGAGGATTTTTCCAAGTGCTATGATGGCATAAGTGTATTGCAACGGGACGGGATTACTTTGAAGGAAATGAAATGGACAAAATTCACCTTTCAATTTGATCACAAGTATATATTTTCTTCTTACATTACATGAAAGATGATGGATAAAATAAGATTGTATCCATTTCAAGTAATAAATTTTCAAGTTACAATTAAAAAAAAATACAAAGATGGAAATGAAATTCCAATTCGGTGGAATATTTCGGTGTGGGACACTTTTTACATGGAGACTCCTTCGGTAACATAATAACTTTATTTTCAAAATGTATTCATGTATATTATAGGCTTCGAAGATCAACAGAACGCTTTACTGTAATCCAACCTTGCAAATTTTAAAACAAAGCCCTTTTCATTGACGTTGCAAGTTGTTTAAAGTTACACGCCAATTACCCAAATAATTTCGAAGAAATTCGTACTAATTTCACTGCTCAAGTATGCTGAGTTTAAATTACTAATGCTCTAGATTCAGGAAGGATATATGAGCGCCTTGTCTGTAACTAGAGATATATTGAGATATATATGGGGTATTCCATACCAAATCGACCACTTTTGAACCCGACCCCTTTAGATTTTGCTTAAACTTATCCATCCTTTTCTACTCTTTGAAAAACATTTTTGAGAATTTTTTCAAAGTTTGTTGTCCAACTTCAAAAAAGTTATGAATTTTTCAAAAAAATGGCTTTTTTATTTTCAGATAGCCATAACTTTTGTAGCAATTGACTTTCGGGGACCTTTTTTTCTAAAAAGAATTTTGTTTTTGAATGAACTTTTAGAAAAAATACACGAACAAAATTTAACACGATCAATTATATAAAATAATCGGTTTTTTTTAAGTAAAATCGTCATTTTTTTTGGAAGTTAGCCATTTTTTTTTGCTTGGTCCTCAAAAAAAACTTCAATTTATTTGACAACTATCCCTGCTAATCCCGGAGTGGGCCGATTTTTTTAATATTTTTTTTTATTTTTTTCATTTTTGAAAATTTGACAATTTTTTGAAAATAATTTTTTTTGGAAGTTCGACATTTGTTTTTTTTATTTATTTTTTCTCGAAAAAAACTTCAATTAATTTGAGAACTATCCCTGCTAATCCCGGAGTAGCCCGATTTATTTTATATTTTTTTTTATTTATTTAAAGAAAAGAACTTTAATTTCGGTTGCAATGAAGCTAATATAAAAATATTCCTTAGAAGTACTTGATTCCGATTTTTAAATTTGACACAGACGGACATGGCCAAATCAGCTCCGCTCGTCATGCTGATCATTTATATACTCTGCGACGAAAAAGTTCATGGAAAGTGTAAATACAAGTAAAATGCAAAAGAAAGGGATAGCCTTCGGTTCCTCCAGCGAATTTTGTTTTGTCTCTTCGATCGACTGGAAACGGAGCAGCAATTTCAGTGGCGCAGCAAACCACGAATAGCAGAAAAACCAATGAGCATCTCCTTGATTTTTGAGTAGTTTTGGCTTCGATTTTTTGGTTTCGGCTCGTTTTTCCCCTGCATTCGGATGATTTTTGACTTGTTTGCATGTCATACTCTTAAACTCATGTCTCATCGGCAGTTACTACGTTCAGAATGAATGTGGGATCGGAATTCACACGATCAAGCATGTCCAAAGAGACCTGTTCACAGCATTTTTTTTTTAATTAGCTTTATCGGGACGAGTCGGGTTTGATACCCAAAATATCAATCAAAAGCATTCGAACGGTCTCGCGAGAGATCTCGAGTTCTTTTACCATCTCTCTCTTCGAAGCTCGTCCAAAACGTTGACCTCTCGACCGTCTTTGAAGGCTTTGCAACACTCGTAGGCTTGTGTTTTTGATAAAATTGAATCACCCTAAGCTTTTTCTAACTTTCACAACGATTCCGCACGCAAAATTTTGTTACAAATACAAAATTTGAGATAATATTGCTAATAACCCTGCGAAATTTATGTCACTTCAATAAATATTCTTCTTTCGTATGGAAACCTTATTCTCAATTCTATTTAAATGAAACTGCTCATTAGTTTTATAAAACTAGACAAAAGGGCTTGGTTTCTTCTTCCTCTATGTTATCGTCGTACTTCTGTGGTCTGACTTTTTACACATTTAAATCCATTTCTTAATGCCTCAGACTTCAAGAGGTCTTGACTCGTCTAGACAATCACTTATCACTAACGTCACTCATAGTAATATCAATTAAAATATGACTTTCAAAGCAATTGGTCTTAAGACGATTACAAAACTCATCTAAGTTTTGCAAAAACATCGTCAAGCACTGTTCTGAAATGGTCTCTTGATTAAGTTGCTGACATATTATGGATTTCTATTTCCAAACTATCAACTGGATGTCATGATTTTTCAGTCCCAGAGTACTCGAAAGGTACCCGAAGTTCATTTTACTTTATAATTTAGCCACATTTTTAGTTATAATGGCTGCTGGTCCTTCAACTATATCCGCTAGAAATACAAATTTATCCGTTACACTGTAAAGACAAGCGATTTTTATAACGCTTTTAGGATCCTTCATAAGCTTCTTGCACTTGGATACAAATACCTTCGGCTCATAGTTTTAAAGTCAACTTCTTGTTAATCTCTCCCTCCACGTAGCTGAGCAAAGAAAAACGAAAAATGTTGAACGAACAATATACGGAATGCAAAGTTCTGCCCAACATCAATGAAACATTTCCCCAATTCGGTCGATCAATTACCACACTGCTCTCGCCACTTGACTTATCGCTGCGCGCCGCCAATCTAATACCGATTACGCCACCCTCAACACCCTCACCGCCGCGAAAGCGTCAAAGATTAATGTCAGACGAGAATTACCTTTGGCGACCGCACGCCATGGGAACAAATCAACAAACACCGTTAACACCGTTGCTATCAGCAACTGCCAGACCCTCATCCACCCACACAGCCAAGGATGTTAGTGCTGGTAGCAATTACCTAGCTCAACTACCGTTAGCGTACGACTGTCGCCACGACGAATATCCGACGCAACATACAACGTCGTCGAGCAGATATAAAAACAATTTATACGATATGAGGAGTAGCTTTGAAGAAATTCCAGAAAGTCAAGCAACCGCAATACCAACCATACCACACGAAGTAAGATTACAGCAGCACGAACCACAGCAACAACCGAATGAAGTGCAACGGTCGCCACAACAAAGCCCATTGCCCATTATTTGCGTGGACGATGAAACGATTGTCTTGACCGAGGATGAAGAGGAAACACTTGTCAGTTCACACGATTACAACGAGGAAATAGACGACGACGAAGACGATGACGAAGATGAAGAAGCTGCAGCTGTGCTGGCAAACAGGATGGCTGACTTCAGAGCAACAACAACGGTGTACGCGGATGCCAGTAGTAATGAAAGTCAGAACCGTTGTGCGAGGGAAAGCATTGATAATGAGGATATGGAGACGGCAGATGACGAAGAGGAGTATGTCGATATACTGAGCAACGACGACGACGACTTAAATCCGCTCAATAGCGCCAATTTCACACAGCGTCTGCAGTGTCAAGAACTGGAGGAGGAGATTGCAAAGTCCGGCAAAGCTTTGACACGCAACAAACTCGTCTACGACAATGAGGAGCTACATCATCGCGCCATCGACGGTTTGGCGAAATTATTCGAAAAAGACTTTCAAGTACCTCATGTGGAGAAGAGCCAAGATAGTAATTTACTGACTAGAAAACAAACAAATACCGTATTGACAGCAATAAATGAGGCGGACTTGAGTGAACCAAATAGAGCGTTACATGTGGAAAAGCCACCAGCGAAAGCTAATAGTTTTGGACGAACACATCAGCAACGTTCGCATAAATCGGAGCGAAAACGCATGAAACTGCGAAAGCATCATCAGATGCTCGATGAGGAGACCATCAGTCCCGTCTCGGGCACCATTATACGAAAGTTACGCGACGACGAAGAGTTGGTGGTGCGCAAAGGTGACATTGATCCGGCTTTCAATGTGGTCGAAATCACCGAAGAAGCTAAGGCGATTTTGGCCAGCATCGACAACAAAATCGGCGATTACTTATGCCAGCTGTGCCGTACGCTGTACGATGACGCATTCCAGCTGGCGCAACACCGTTGTCCACGCATCGTACACATCGAGTATAAGTGTTCGGAGTGCGAAAAGGTTGGTGGAGCGAGCGGCAGTCAGTTGTTAGACAAACAATTTATTTATTTTTTTGCTTAGGTCTTCAATTGTCCCGCTAATTTGGCTTCACATCGTCGCTGGCATAAGCCGAAGTCCGAGTTAATGGCGAGCAGCGGGCAGAGCAAGAAGCGACACTTGAACGAACCAGCAGCAGCGGCGGCTGGTATGCGGTATGAGAAGGTGAACCTCGCTGACGACGGAACGGAGGGTGTCTATCCTTGCACACAGTGCGGTAAGCACTTCCGACGGTAAGTGAAATTTAAAATTAAGTTTGGTATTTGCTTCATTATAATTATGATTTAAACGAGAAAAAACGTTAATTTCGGCTGCACCGAGCCATTATACCCTTCCAAGGTGGATCTTTTATAGTATAAAAGGGTGTAGAAAATCTGTATTATAATTTTGATCGGTGAACTACATATTCAGAAAATTTAGCAATACCTTCGATAATAATCTAGACCAAATTTCATAAGGACAGCTTGACAAATAAAAGAGTTTTCCATACAAGCGCTGGTTCCGATCGTTCAGTTAGTATGGCAGCTATATGTTAAAATCTACCGATTTAGAGAATTTCTTTGAAGAGTGTAGCGATGCCTGAGGTAATAATCTCTGCCAAATTTCTTGAAGATACCTCATCAAATGAAAAAGTTTTCCATATAAGCGCTTGATTCAGCTAAAGTTCCGTGTTCCGATATCAGCGGTTCCAACAAATGAGCAAGGTATAAAGTTTAATTTTTATGTAATCGCTAAGGGTCTATAAGTAAATGGGTCTGGGCCAAATTGATATACATATACATATGTATATGTACTACAGTAAGACTTTATAATTTAAATTCCATTCGCGACCCCGACGTACATCAATATCAACTGATGATCAACACAACAGTCAGAGAACTTACTGTCATTATTGGAATACCGGAAGGGTCAGAGAAAACCATTTTGAAAGATCAGCGTCGAGTTAACGTCTATGAAATAATGCTTCCGTCATAAAACGTTATTACTGGCGCTGAGCTTTGTATCTATGCCTCCAAGGTGGAGACATACGATCAATCGGCCGAGTATCGTAGCAAAGGTGAACCGAAGCCGAAAAAAATACGTCAAAGCAGGTCAAAAATTAAGTTTATTTGACAGTTTTCTTCCATAATCGGGGTGTAGCGCACTCCAAATTCCATCCGAGCGACCAAACTGTCAACAAAAAATACTATTTGAGTGTTCTGTGTCATTTGCGCGAAGTTATTCGGGCCGATTTCTCCGCAAATTTTCAACCAATATTATGCCGCAACCTCGTGACTTTTAGCTATTCAGCAAACTCAAACGACCGCTTCGCGGAAACCGTTTTGATTCAAATTATTGAAGACTATTCTGGAAATTGATTTTATGAACTCTTTCGAGGATTTGAAAAAAATGGCTCCAGTGTATTGGAGTCTTTCTATTTTTTGCGAACTAGGTAGCCGTCTGTGCCGTTAAGTTTACAAGTGAAATTTAGTAATACCTGTAGCAGACATGTGAAGGATTCGTACCAAAAATTGTTAGGCCGGGCCTACTTGGGGTTAAGTTTTGTCTTCAGGGATTTTTGCAAATTTTCGTTCAATATAATCCTTCTCTTACCTTTTTTAATTTATATTTACTATATTACAGCCATGCCTATCTGAAAAAACATCAAGCTTCCCATCAGATTTTGGAGAATCTCAAATCGTTGGACATTTTCAAAAATTCCAACCCAATTGCAAACCCAGTGTTCCCACATCCATTGCAGCAATCGAAAAACAATTTCCCCTTCACCAACGCGACGGCTACAGTACCAGCGCCACGCGCACCACACACACAGACATCACAGCAATTTGGCGTCACTCATCTGCACACGATCAAACCTTATCCGCAACGTTTCAATCCATTTCCCTTCCCCACCTTTGACCAGCGACGCTTCTACTCACTGGGCGAATTGTATCTCTCGCAGCACTTGGATCACTCGTCCGCTTTCCAGTATGTGCAGGCGAATCATTTGCGTAATCTAACAGCCGCAGCGGGAGCTTTCGCACCACGCCCACCACATGTACCGCCGCCCACCGCCTTAATTGCAAAATGACCCAACATTGTGCGCCCTGTGCCGCGCATCGCACTCGGTACCACTGTAACGACAACAACTACGCTGAGTAGAGAATTGCCACAATTGCCGACAGCAGCGGCCGGACCACCGCCGAATGGTTTGAATGCGGTTCCACGACATTTCAGTTGGCTACCGACCGCAACAACAGCACGGGAAACGACAACGGCAGGCACGGCAGCTGTAGCGGTACCCTTAACGGCATACGATGGAAATATTTAGAGGTGTGGCGTAAGTGTTAAATAATGTGGACAAGTTTTAGATAGTTTTGAATTTTAGATTTTTTCCTTAGCTAAATAAAATATATACACAAATACATATGTACTCATACGAGTATTTATTGTAATAATCACTGATTTTTCCGAATTAATAAAATCTGCAAATATGTATAACTGTATACACCAGTTATCGATGTCTTTGTTCGGTACCGGAATTTTGCTTGAAATGACCCATTTGTAATGCATAAGACAAGACATACGACATATAAGTTTCCTCGTGAACGCCATGTAACAGGTAAGATCGTGGTCCTATAACGGAGACAAGACCAATATAATTGTATATGCTAGGAAAGAATTTATTGCACAGAATTTTTTACACCGCAAGAAAACGCTTAAATGATAATATAGTTCTGTCCATAATGTAGTTAAAGACATTTTATGTATGATCTCAAAAATCGGGGTGTACATCCTCAAAAATCTGTTATTGAACTCCCCACTTCTCTCAACACTGTGAAGAATTACCCTATGTTGAGTTGAAATCATACCCTATTCGAAAAGCCTTCCTTATAAATAGAAAAGGGTAGATAGTGCCATGACTTCAATATAAATCAACGGAATCAAAAAGACACGAGGTGTCCATTTCTAATTAGATCTTCAATGTAGGTATTACGTAGTAATAAATTTCAGGATACTAAATGCAGCTTAAACCGATATTCGAAAAAATCATCATCTCATGTTAGTACCTGGGAAAGAGAGAGAGCTAAAGATTTAATCAATAACGGAACATCTCTGGATCAATCCAAAGTATATTTACTTGGAACTAGCAGGAAAGAACTCATCATTAACTTTATTTAGATGATACGATATTGAGGAAATGCGAAAATCTGTAGATACCCTGCCGACTTAGCAAAGAAATGAAAAAGTAATGAACAGAATATCTTCTGGTTAGGAACTATTGCATACAGAGTCACAGCCACAATCAGAGAACAGTGTAAATAGCATTCTGTCGGATTTATTAATTATACTACAAAGATTAAAAAGCACCCCCACGGCAGTTCCACAGTTCGGTTAAAGAGATTTCGGGTTTAAGTCTTCTCGACTTTAGCCGATATCGAAATTGAGGCAAATGGACACATGCTAATCTGCTTCAGCATTAATATTTTATATTAATATAAAATCCAACGAATGCACTGGCCATTTCTTTCGCAAACTATGCCATCAGCGAAAAGCACTTTCAAAATATGGACAACGTAATACATCGAATGGGCGGATCAAGTGCTTACATACCTTTCAGCTCTTATAATGGGTGATTCAAGTAAAGGTACTTTTTTCAATAGCCTTCTTTTGAGAGATCACGCGTGAGTCGTGTCAAGTTGTCAAGTTGTCATGTTGTTTTTGTTCAGTATTGTTTGGCATTTCATCATAGAAAGACTGGCGCCTTTATTACGAAAAGTCACGTTCTGTCAAGAATGTGTTTCGCGCGCTTCGCTCAATTTATGGTCAACATAATCGGCCTTCTGAGTGTACTATTCGCAACACCATCACCAATCTTGAGACCTCGCATTCATTATTGAGAAGTATTCGACCAAAAGATGACAAGTTCCAAGAATATTCGACGTTTTTGAGCCACATATTCGATCGAATAGATCACGTCTAGCGCGCAATGAAGAATAGCAGCCGTAGCTGAAAGTGTACTCGAAGACTGTGAAACGTCTGTCCGGCGCCGTTCGCAGTAACTCTGACTGATATATGGAACGACTTGGCGCATTTTACTTCGGGATCTTAAACTGAAAGCAGACAAAATAAAGCTTATGCAAGAACTGAAGCCGTTCGGCCCGAACGACATCGCTTCGCTCTATGCGCTTTTAAAAAGTTCCAGCAAGATTCAACGTTTTCGAGCCAAAATATTGTTCAGCGATAATGCCCAGTTGTGGCTATGTAAACCAGCAAAATTGTCGAACTTGCGATGAAGAGCACCCTGAAGATATTTAAGACCTGCCATTTCATCCATAAAAAACAATGTTTTGGTGTGATTTGTGGAACGATGGATTGGTCACCAAGAACTTGTGATATGACACTTTAGACTTTTTCTTGTGGGGATATGTTAAGTTTTAAGTAAATCCCGCTTTGATTCAGACCTTTGAGCAAAATATCACTCATGTCATTCGCCAGTTACCAGTCGAAATGCTCGAACGAGTCATCGAAAATTAGGCACAACGGATGGACAATCTGAGACGTAGCCGCGACCAACATTTGAAACAGACAATCTTCAAAAATAAATGACAGCGAACACACATTCCTCATTAAATTTGAAGTTTCTGAGTTTTTCTTAAAAAAAAGTAGGGAACCTTGAAATGGATCCCTTTAATTGTTTCAATATCTTTTTGAAGGGGTTTCATGGGCAAATGAGTTGAATTAGTTATACGTATAAGCGAAGGTTTGTATAGCGGCCTGCCGTATCATTATAAGGAGAACTTTGGGTCGGTGATTGGACACAAATTACCGTAAAACTTGAACTATATGGAACTGTTTGAGAACTAACGTAAACCTTAACACGTAATACAATAAACAATAGTCGCTTGTCTTCCATCTTCCATACCTTTTGCATAAACCACAGCTTCCGTGGCCATATTGGACAAACGTTGCTCTATAGGTGTGTTTTCCTCATTCCCAAAGTCAATTACATTAGCCGTAACATCTGTTTCAGCGCTACTTTCGACTGCATTACGCACATACTTGCCGTTGGTGAAGAGCACCAAAACTAGCGTTTCACTTCCACTAACAAAAAATAAAAGTTATGAAAATCAATGAAGCTACTTCCACTAATATGTCACCTAGTTTTCTCTAGCGTCTGCTGCACAACATCATTCAATTGCAAGAGAGTGCCCATTTGCTTATCTACACTCGCTGTGGACTCAACGCCACTCTCCACAGTCAGCAGATATCTGTTGTTTTTTCGTTTTAAAACGTTTAAACTTTTCGTTATCATTTCCGACAATTGTGGTACGCGGCGCCTTCGCGCATCCACTTCATTTGTAAGCTGTAAATTGTTGTTTGCGAAAATACCCATGACATAGTCGACCTTAGTACCATTCAACTCGCGCAAGTCGTCACTATTCAGCAACACCGCGAAGTCGCGCTTCAACTTCACATTCAACAATTGCCAATCGCTGATGATATTACGTTTGTCCTGCGAATTGCAGGTTGTCTCATCGACTGGATCCCAAACTGCGTTCGGCACATTCGAAACGAGCGTCTGGCGTCCGCCACCCATAATCACATTCACATTACGACCGGTCGCACTCTTGATCAGTTGCTGCGCCACGTCAATGCAACCGGCCGCGCTAGCTGCTAACGGCAATGTCGCGTCACATTCCCAAGCGGTGTTCGGTGTACGCGCATACAGCGCCGCCATGCTGGGACCGGTGACACGTCGCGTCGTCACGAATCCGGTACGTAGTCCAATCTCCTGCGCTTGTTCTAGTAAACTCTTCACATGATGACTGACATTTGCCGCAGCAACGCAGTCGCGATACAAAACCCCGGAGTCGAGTCCACCGACACGAAAGTTGGAGCGCACACCATTGAAAATGGCGCTGGCCACGGTGAATGGATCGCAGAGATCGGTGTTGCTGCAACTATTCTAAAAATGTAGAGTTTTCTTTTTACTAGGCACACAAAAAAATTATCAGCCACGCAACCTTCAATCTGCCAAGATGTGGAAATCGCTCCCAACTCAACGCTGGCTGTGGCTTGGTTCGATTCGCCAGCAATGCACGCGCCGCGGCCATTGTCTCCGTATCAATGCCGCTCGTCACGAAAATTATCGCATTTTCCGCTAGCTGCTTATGTAAGTCCCTTTTCAACGCCAACTGTAGCTCTTCAATTGCTTCATCGTACCATAACTGCTGCTCCGGCGGCAGTTTGTCCTTCCAATAGGGTATGTCCTCTATGCTGGATACCTCAGTGGCCACCTCATAACTCATTAGAAAGCCGATACACATCACTGTTACAATCATTGAGAGGAGTAAAGCACTGGCTAAGCTGAAAATCCGTACAGTATTGAGTCTTAAGGGGCTAACTTTCGTTGACTCCGTTTTAGTATTTGATTCCATGTTTCGTTATGTTGGTCTGAACTCATTCGCGGTGGAAGACACTATGTCGTTCTAAATCTGTTCGAAGTGAACGCGCCGTGGCTTGCTACGTCGTGGTTTTATGACCTTTTGCTATCTTATTTCGCCAAATCAGTGAGAGATAAACTTAATGATATGTTAATTGTTTGTATATTTATTGTTATTATTGCTCGATGATGATTTAGTATTGTGGAATCATCATTGAAAGTGCGCTAGAACAAAATTCTTTACTAAAATTTCTTCATCTTGAAGTCTAATCGTAACGCATTACCATCTAGATTTGGAATACTTTGCTGTATTGAGAGTACACGACCAGACTTAGTTTCTAAGACTGAAAGCAAAATACAGGACTGTCCTTAAATAATATTAAAGTGTTAAATTTTAAGTTTTTACTTCAATATTCTTAATTAACAATAACACCGATGGTTCGCCCAGAGATTTTTTCGGATTTCTTCCAACTAGTGTACATACACATGTATGTTCTGAGGAAAGCGCTGAAATAACCGTTCGTTCTCATGACTGTAATTTAGATCAGTTCCTAATTCCAAGAGAAGTAGTCAACCTTTAAAATACCTGCGCTTTGCGGGAACTTAAAAAGACTCTGTGGCCTCAATTTCGATACCTCCTCCAGAGTATCATACCGTGCGGACCCCAGATGCTTGCAACGCAGTCTTGCCAACGCGGACAAGTGTCTAAGAGATGCTCCATTGTTGCCTTGGTGCTCTGCTCTAGACATTTCCTGCAGTCTTCTCAATCTATCAGCACCATCCTGCGGGCGTGTGGCGCTACCAGACAGTGGCCAGTTAGTATTCCCATCATTTTCTTACGGTCTCTTCTATCGAGAGCCAATAGGAGTTTTGTGTGCTTCCGATTTACCGTTTTGCACATGACTTTTGCAGCTTTGCACCCAGGTAGCTCATTTCATCGCGTTTTGATTTTCTTTATCATGCTTCTGTCGAGATCATCACATAGACAATGCAAGAATTTCCTAATGTTGATCACTTTTACGGGTGTTAACATTCTTGGCAATCTCGTCCACTATTGCATTGCCCTCGATGGCTTTGTGGATTGGCACCAAGTGGAAGTTAAGTTGCTTACTTCTGGCAACACTTTCCACTGCTGCCCTGCTTTCCAAAACACTTCTGAAACGATATGCAATATGAGGTTACTGCATTGATTGCTACTTTGCTGTCTACGTAGATGTTGACTCTGGAATAGCCCGCAGGTGCATTAGAGGCCAGCTTAGCGGCTTTCGACATAGCAAAGACCTCAGCTTGAAATATATTAAAGTGGTCTGAAAACTGAAAAGGTTGCCTTATGCCTAACTCTGAATAGTATTTTCCCGCATCTCGTACAGTATGTATGTTTGTCAGATGCGCTGTTTAAAGGCTGCGCTGAGAAGTTCGTTGGCTAATATAGGAAACATTTTTGTTTTATAACGGTCAACAAATATTTCAATACCATTTTTATAATTAATTTGCGTGAAGCCTCAGTTACTGCGATTACCTCTTCATTGTTGCTAAAGAATACGGTGGATGCGGAAATAGTTCGAAGCCCAATTAGTGAAATGATGTTGATGATGAGCATCTTGCCTGCCGACTTTTGTACATTTCCACGCTTTGGATTCGGTCCATCACATGCAGTCCACTCGAATGACTGTCAACTGGACTCCGGCGTGAAATACAAGTAATAAAGCCATGTTTCATCCATTGCCACGTATCTTTGCGAAAACTTTGTACAGAGCTTTCGCTGACCAAAATATTCATTCAAAATATATCTAGCACACTCTTTTGTTATCTTCAGAGTCTCAGATATCTCAAACAATTATACTGCAACGGCATCCAAACTAAACTTAGCAAACCATTTTTTAAAGGTTTCAGTCCACACCATGTTGATTAATCCAAACCATGGCTTCGACAGTATTTTACCCCCAAAAAGCAATGTTTTATTAAAAGACGAAATTTCTTTTAATCCATACTTTGTAAACTAACTCCAGTTGCTTCACCCAAAATGTTGTATTTCAAAACCTAATAGTTCGACAGCTGTAAAATTTGTGCCCATATCTGTGAATGATGAGAACTGTCTAAAAATAATATGAATCATTAGCAATACCATCGTTTACTACCACCATATGTATAAAACTATGAACTTTCAGCCCAGCTATTAGATCATACACAGCATCGAAAAATATTTGACACTTGAGAACCAGACATTGGTTGTATTCAAATCAAGGTACGTGTACTATTTACCATACAAGTATGCATACATATACATATGTATATCTTATAAATATTCATATAGTAGATCATTCCAACTGTTATCTTATTGAATAGATAACTGTCAACTAACAGATATGCATTTATGTCGAAGTAAGTTTATAATGTTTACGGCGATAAAACGTGATTGCTGTTCATCACTGCACTAACAAAAATGATTTAAGATAACATTAAGCAACGTTAAAAATATTAAGAAAAAATGTAACACCCCTGGTTTGTTATTCATATGCTTTCATTCTTGAAGGGCACCGTTTATAGTACTTTGCAAACTTTATTTCAACGAAAATCCAGAAAATCCGAACTGGATCATATAAAAACTGCCGTTTTAACTTAAAACAAGCAAAGCTTGGTGAACCAGCTATGTGTACCACTTATTTAGTATACCTTCAAAAAACTAGTCTAACGGAAAGTTGTCTCATGTAACCAGCTGACAAATCTATTTTTTGGAGTATAACAATTTTGTTTAAGTGTAATTTAGAGGATTTTGATGATCGTGGCTACTGGGTGCTTTATTATGTAGATGGCGTAGCACTTTTGATCAAAGGAAATTTCCTGAGTACCCTGTACGAGTTGACGGAAGGGTACTTCAGCGTCGTAACAAATTGAGCAGTCGGAGTGGTGCTCTGGCTCAATGACACCACAATCAAGCACATTATGTTCTATGGAGTATTTCTCCAAGCTTTGACGGGAAGGTTAATATACGAGTATAATTTGAGCACCTTTTCACTCTAGTTACCCGTGAGTACTCGTATTAGTAGGCGGAAAAAAATTAAATTGCGAAAGCGATCGAATGAAAAACGACCCGTGGTCTGCGTTGTTGTATCGAAATCAAAAGGGCCTTGTGCTCTGTCAGTCGGTCCTTTTTGTTAGTTTGGTATGGTGTCCTCATATGTGTTGTAATCATGGTGTGGTGGTATTTGTGTGCGCGTGATGTGCAATGTAAGAAGTGGTATGTGATGTGATGGTGTGAGATGAAGATGTGATGTGTATGGTGTGTGTGGTGTACAAGGTTGTTTATTAGGGATTTATTATCAGGAGCTCTCTATCAACTCCAGCTTCAGACTTCCTCACTATTTCAGTGTTTTCCATGCTGGGATTGGGGCCATTAAGGTAGCAGTAGATTTTCTGTTCCGGAGTGCTGTCGCCATCCACTCATATATGAGGACGGCGATACTAGCCTTGAACTCATTAACAGTGCGTTCAGCGTCGTAACAAGAAGTACCTAACCTCACTATCAATAGCATCGAGTGTATTTGTGATAAGACTGATATGAGTACCAGACCCCAGCGTAATCTTAGAAAATTGTAAAGCAGATGAGCTAGCTAAAAAGGCATCCTGTCCGTTTAGTGTTTATCATACGTTAACCTTTAATATCTTTCAAACAGTTAAGTTTACGAGAAAATCTCACAAATTTCCTACAAAATCTATGAAACGAGATATTTTTTCAAGTAGCTGGATCTATCAGATAATAAGAAGGAACTGGAAAACTTTAAGGGCTTTGCGGAAGCTTGGCCAGCGCTGAGACACCATTGGTACCAGAAGTTGCAGCGAAATGAATATTCAGGAATTTTAAATATTTTTAAGATATAGCGTATTCCTATTTGAAACCATATATCATTAAAGAACACACAATGCAACCAACCCTATCAAATAGGTCCATTAAATATTCATAGCAACGAATTTCAGTGATCAACCCCAGTAAGACAACGATACATCGAAATGATGTTTGCTTAGCAATATTGGGGATTGAACACCTGAACTGAACCTGATATTAAGTTTGCCATGAATTTTGTAACACTCAGTAGGAAACGTCGGATATACGCGAACTGGTCGCTCAGTTTTTGAGATATCGATCTGAATTTTTTCTCATGGACCTTTCTTTACAAAAAGCTGCTCATTTAACAGAACCGCCGATATAGAATATAGCTGCCTATCTGGATAGACTATAGAAAGCAGCTGTTATTCATACCGTTGAAAATCAAATTAACGTTTCCATAAAAGATCTTTTTACCTTATTGAGGGGGTATTCTTGTCTAGAATTTTGAAAAAATTTATTTTTTTTGCATATCTTGAAAGTTTAGACTTTCAAAAATATGACCTCGGAAGGATTTTTCAAAATTCGACTTATTTTCGGAAATACAGCCGATTTTGTGACGAGGCGTCCGTGTTCACTAGAATTGTCTCTTAAACTTTAAACGTGTTTTTCTCAAAACTGACTTTTTCGGAACGATTTCTCAGGTTCTACTGGACCGATTTACTTGAAATTTTTATAGAGTCTTCTTTATAGGCTTGTCTATGGTTGGAACTAGCCCAAACAACAAATTTTTATTTTTATTATTTTTAAAAAATTCGAAATAGTCAGAAAAAGTGATCCAAAAAAACTTTTTTTTTCAGAACGTTCCCCGCCTTAAAGTTTTCCAATTTTTTCTTATTATGCGATAGATCCAGCTACTTAAAAAAATATCTCGTTTGATAGATTTTGCAGAAAACTTGTGAGATTTTCTCGTAAACTCGACCGTTAGAAAGATATTAAAGGTTAAAGTATAATAAAGGTTAAAGTATGATGACTAGGAACACCATGTAATGACAATTTTAGAAGCTCTCAGGTGATAGAAGTCTACTATGTGAAATCAAATCTTTGTATAAGAAAATAATCACAACTTTCGGTTGCGGGTTTCTTCGCGATATTTCTGAGGTTGCACAGATAAAACTTTTTGTTTGAACTGGTGAACTTCATCAGAAGCATGGGTTCGTTCAGAAAGGAGACAATAGAGTGAGGGAATTTTTGTGGACAAACAATGAGCCTCCTAAAAGCCTAAGTGCGTCGTCTGACAGCCGCTCTACTTACCTGCCCACCAGTAGGTAAGCAATTTCTACGAAATTCTTGTGAAATTTTTTTCCTTAATTCAAATTATTCGGCTTATAAAAGATGTTCGTTTGTTGCATTTTCCCTCTATGGAAGCTTTTTAATCAATTGCAGTATTAGTCTCAAGGCAAAACGAACACTTTAAATACGAAAACACCTCATACACTTGTAACGAGCGTGTGCAAAGTGAACTGAAGAGGTCTATACCGAAGAAATAAAAATTTAAAGACCGCTGGAATAGATGTTTGCAAGATTCAGCAACATTTTACAAGCAGAAAATGGTCAAAATGGTTAATACAACATAAAATATTTATTTTATTGATTACTTATCCCCTC
Source organism: Bactrocera tryoni (assembly GCF_016617805.1). Lineage (NCBI taxonomy): Eukaryota > Metazoa > Arthropoda > Insecta > Diptera > Tephritidae > Bactrocera > Bactrocera tryoni. Next base: position 55,208,556 of record NC_052499.1, read on the forward strand.
TCGATTCATATCTACTCTAAGTATAAAACAGTCTCAGATGTGGCACAAAAAATATTTGCAAAACAACAATTTTGTTTAAAAATCGTTTTCAAATTAAATGGAAGGTATTCTTTATATTGTTTTTAAATAAAATAGGTTCGCCTGCTTCCAATCCATTAACGTTATTAGTGGCAGTTCCCTTACGCACACGAATGCTCGCACTAAAGCAGGTGATTACCTCATTATCTTTATCGACTAGATTCAGTTCAATTGTGGCTGGAATTTCAGGATAATATTGATCCACATAGAATTGGAAGTCATAAACAACATCCTCTGTGGCGTAGAGTGGGCACATGGCGTCATAAAGTAGATTCTGACACACGTCGGCAACATCGTCAGGCAACTCATACGGCACCGTTATACCCAAAGCTGTGGCGTAACATTTCGCAGTCAACTTATGAATATTGTCCTTGGCTAATTGAATTGGCAATATTATAATAAATAACATAAATTGGACATGAAAAAATGTGATGTTTTTAAGATATTACTCACTGCTTACGAAATGCACCTGTGCCACGGTGGTCTGACCTTTATAAACATCGCAGGGTATTTGTGTACAGCCTTCAATGTTTACCATTAATGGGAAGGGTTTGGTGTTGTCCTTACCTGGGGTACAGAGACGTTATGCTTTACAAATTTGATTTTAGACAAAATTCTGTTGAAGAATATTTGCTTAATGAGTAAAATGAAATATTTCGAAATTTCTTTTCTCCACGTCACTGTTGACAACAATTGTTGCGATTTACGTGAATACCTGCCGACGACGGCCTTACCGCATGGCGCTTTTTTTGAAGCACATGGATCAATAAAATGCGTTGATAAGCGCCCCAAAGTAAAAATGCATTTTGCACGTATTTTTGGTTCCAATTGGTTTAGGTGGATAGGGACACCTTAGCTACCTTGGTCGGGTATGAGGCCGATCTAAATTGTCTGCCGTACTTTGGGTCCAGCACCCGGCCGCAATGTGACTCCACATTGGATTGAATTTTTCAACCCTACCTGCCTTTAGGTTTCAACCACAGCCACCACGAATCTCCACAAAGGGCTCAACCCAATCAGCAGATTGGAGTAAACTCCAAGAGCTAACTGCTCCCCGTGGTACCAGGTTAAAGTCTCTGGTAAGACCTTGTTGCTTTTGCTACTACCAGTTGAGCCCCCAAAACTCAATGACTGGTAACATTTGGCGCTTGAACAACAAATCTCTTTATAGTAAGAGTTAATATAAAGCTTATTATATCAATTCAAGCTGAGTATTATAGCACTATTTCTAACATAGATTATGCTGACATTTCTAGGCATGCCCAGAAAGAAAGACATAGTGCATATGGATTTTAGTCGCCTCTTACGACAGGCCTGCCTTACCACGGATAAACTCTAACCCCTACCCGCAGGGGGAGTCACTGTTGATAGTCATAACTTCGAAGTCGTAGATAATTTCGTCTATCTTAGGACCAGTATTAACATCAAACACAGCGTCAGCCACGAAAAACAATGCAGAATAACTCTTGCCAACATATGCTACTTCGGACCGAGTAGAGAATTGAGAACCAAAGTACTCTCTTGATGAATAAAAACTAAATTCTAAAAGTCACTCATTATTCCCGTCCCGCTATATTGTGCATAGGCATGGACGATGACAACATCTGATAAGTCGGCGTTACGACTGGAAACAGGGAATGACTCCATCCTCTCTCGAAACAACATCTGATGAGTCGACGTTACGAGTTTTCGAGAAAAAATTCTGCGAAATATTTATGGTCCTTTGCGCATTGGCCACGGCGAATATCGTATTCGATGGAACGATGAGCGGTACGAGATATACCACGACATTGATATAGTTCAGCGAATTAAGAGACAGCGACTACACTGGCTAGGTCATATCGTCCGAATGGATGAAAACACTCCAGCTCAGAGAGTATTCTACGCAGTACCCGCCGGGGAAGCAGAGGAGGAAGACTTTCACTTTTTAATATCCAGAAGAAGTTGTAGGGAAACCGTTTTTCTTGTTTAGAAATGTAAAGATCACTACATGACTTTAACACCACTATTTATAAACTTTACTCACTTACATTGCTTAACATTGGTTTCAGCGCTCGCTAGACCAAACGCCACCACTATTCCGATCAAAGCAATCAAACTAAATTTGTGACACATTTTATTCCGATTCGAACGTTGAAGGTTTTTAAGTGAAGTGCAAAGCAATTAGTGTTAGCTTTTTATACTAAAATAGAAATGCTTTAAGCAAAAACACAAAACATTAAGAAAATAATTGAAAAAAAAAATATTAAAATTCATCTGTAGTGCAATAAGGCAAGTACAAGTTATACCCTATACACAATGAATGAAAAATTTAAAAGCTGTGAAAAAGTTGTTAGAAAAAGTAGTTTGTAATTAAAGGTCGTTTGGTTTTTAGAAAGATTTTTGTTGGAGAAAAAAATGTTACAGACCCATACAACTTTGAACCTTATATACGTTAGGCTGAATCGGCCGATAAATGTTAAAATATATCTAATATTTTATGTAGTAAAAAAAATATATATATGTATATAGTATATTTTGAAAACACATATTAAAAAAATAATCGTCCTTACAATCTACTTCTCTTTACTATAGTATTTACATATTTTTCAGGAAATTTCGTTTACTAAAAATAATTTATCCATTGGGGTATAAAAAGTTTAAAGTGTAAATATTATCTCACTTCCCGCAAGAACACAATTATATGCTAGTTCTTTAATAAGTTCGCATTGGTATATACGACTACTCGCCGCCAAATCTGCTATATCCACGCAGATAACGATCGACAGATGTTTGGTTTAGCTAATCACCACCTCTTATTCGTGCGATTGTCGGTAATAAATTATAACCATTTAATTGAAAACCACTTGAAAGTACAAGTTTGCTAAGAGCGCATAACTAAGGAGAGGTTTGTTTCCAATTCATAAATCAAATTTGGTGCATACTTCATTTCTGTTTATAATTCTCAACTGATAAAGTTTGTTTAATGTTAGTGTTATAGTGACTATGATTTGTAGTAGCGGTTTTATTAAAGTTTTCTTGAGATTTTTATGTCCAGAATTGGACTGGGTTGGCGTTTTTAGTAATACTGAAACATGTCTGAATACAATTCTTGACTATTTAGATTAGTGGAAATGTTTGCTTTTGCGGTCAAATCATTTTAACATATGTGACCTGGTCTACGAAAAGGGAGCTAACGTGCGAAAACTAGTTTTCTGGGAAAAGCTGTTAAAAATAATCGTCAGTTTCTCGTTATCTCTTTTTCTCTCTTTTCTTTTTTTGACACCTAAGCCATCATTCCGTAGACCAGGTCACATATTTAGATTCTTGATTAATGTTATGGGTTTCTAGTTGTTTTGAGATCAAAGAAGTTTGAACCTAGAACCCTAGAAAATTACGTTAGGTTGCGATAACAACAACATTCTGAAAAGTTCTACAAAACTCTTCTTACATCCGTCGGATTACTGTTTTAGTGTTCTTTATTCTAATACATTGTGACAAACCCGGAAATTGTAAATAAATTCGCCGGATAAATGATAATTCAAAAAAATGTTGGTAGGACTATCCTTAATTACTATGACAAATATGAGCGCGATATGTCAACCAGCTCAGCTTACATAAGTCGGTACACCTCTGAAGTGCGTTGCGATTTTTGCAATGGATAAAAACTATCGAACAAAGACTTTGTATCAAATTTTGTATTTCTAACCTAGTTCCGTTGGCAGAATCGTTGTGAATGTTGGAAAAGGCTAACGGTGATTCAGTTTTATCAAAAAAAAAAAACAAACCCACGAGTGTTGCAAGCCATTTAAAGACGATGGAGAGATCATGCCTTGTTGTGGGCGACCTTCAACCTCTTCAACTGATGAAAATTAAAAAAAAGTATATACCATAAATAATATGGTGCTTAAAAATATTCAGGCAAGTGTTAGAGAGATACAAGATAGCTCGACATATTTCGTGAGTCCATTCGAATGATTTTGGTGGAAATTTTGCGTTTAAAATGCGTTCTTGCTCGACTTGTCCCGAAAGAGCTGAATTTTTATCAAACAGAGTCTCTTTGGATATGCTTGATAGTGCGAATTCTGATCCCACATTCGTGTAGAGCATTATAACTGTCGGTTTATGAGTGTGACATGCAAACAAGTCAAAAATCATCGCTCAAAACTCAAGGTGATGCTCATTGTTTTTTCGATGTTTTTTTCGATATTCGTGATGCTCATTGTTTTTTCGATGTTTTTTTTCGATATTCGTGGTTTGATGCACCATGAATTTGTTTGGGATGGACAGACGATCAATAAGGAGTTCTATTTGGCCGTATTAAGGCGTTTGCGTGAGAACATCCGTCAAAAATGGCCAGTATTGTGGAAGAACAATTTATGGATTTTACACGATAATAATGCACCATCGCATCGAGTCACGATTGTGACCGAATTTAAAGCCAGAAACGCAAGAATACCAACGATCAACGACCATATTCACCAGATTTGCCCCGTGTGAGTTCCCAAAACTGAAAGTGCAGTTCCGTGGAACCCGTTTTCAGTCGATCGAAGAAATGTAAACAAAGTTCGCAGAAGAAGCTGAAGGTCATATCAAAAAGTGCTTATAAAAATGGTTTCGAGTACTGGAAAAATCATTGGCATAAGTATATGTATTACATCTGGTGTGGACTACTCTGAAGGGACAAAACAAATATTAATGAATAATTAAATATTTTTCGTTTTATTTATAATTTCGGTGCTTTTTCACAATCTATACAATTAGTAATTATTCAAGTACCGACCAGGAGGAATGCCTTTATTTTCAATCCATAAACCACACAAACAGCACCATAAAAGTATGCATGATTTGAAAGAAGCTCAGTCTTACGTTTTCTCAAACCATTTAAAGCCCTTTTAAGAACATATACCAAAGAATGTTAATAATTGGACAGCTTTCTCTGCATACACCAAGGTCGACAGTAACCGTAAATAATGCGTTTTATACTCTCGCAATTTGCAAAGGTCAAAGACGGGGAAATACTTTCAGGTGTTGGCAAAACTTTCATTGAAAAAAGTTGCCAAGTTCTATATTCATTATTTGACGAAGCTGACTGGATTACAATGATATTACGTAAAGTCTTCTTGAATAACGAAAATCATTATATATTGATAGTATACTTTTATGGTATATAACTCGTCGTTATACATGATATATAGTACATATAAAAAGTAAACTGGGTCTATTGAAATCATTGAACTGATCTTACCAATTTTTTGCATCAGGATACGTTATTACCGGGAAAAAACTAAATTTCATTAAGATAACTTACATATTGTCCGACATATACTGTAAAAATTCGGCTGGAAGTTCGAAAATCTTTATACATTCTACTAATGTATATGGAGGCTAGCTAAGTATATGCCCGGTTTTAGCCATTTTCGATATAATCATCCAGACAAATTTTCTCTAAATTTTAATAATATATCTCACAGATGTAATGATATTTTCGGCGAAAAATCAGCCATAGGCAGTGTGGTCCACATATGTGATGCCTTTAGGACTTCCCAAGCCTACTACATGTTTATATTTCGATAATTTTTAGACATGTGACGACTTACGCAAAGGACACTCTTTGTGTAATGGTTCTTGGCGTGCTTCTATTGGTACTTCTTTTAAATGTTTTCATTAGTGAAGGAATCATATTGTATTTAAAATGATGCAATTCCGCCTATTTCCTCTGCAAAGTACAAGAAACACAAGTATTTTTATCAAGATATCTTAATTTTTCTCACCAATAGACGGACAGACGGATATGCAGTTAATCGGAATTTAACTCTTTTCGTTATCCTGACCATTTAAGTATATATGGACATAACCTTATATCTATCTCGATTAGCTTAGGCGTTGCAAACAATCGTTAGGTGAAGAAAATTATTATGCTCTGTGCAACATGTTGCGAGAGTTTAAAATAATAATTTGAGTTATACGTTTCTAAAATATTTCTTGAATTCTTCGCAACAAATGCCAGTAAAAGTTTATGCATTTCTTGTGTCATTCTCCTGTTTCCTCAATGACCATACTCACCATACTTGGAATGAACGGTAATTTGCGGTCAAGTTAGTAACAGTGGGGGTGCCTCAAATTGCCCAGAAATGTATTTGATTGAATGTGTCATAATAAATAAATTGGCGTGACAATTGTACCTTTGTACATACTACTATGCGCAAAAAATAAGGTGACATTTGAATTGTTTTTTTTTTTTTTTTTGGTTGGTAGTACTGTCAGTCACATTACTGTCAAATTTCATATCAAAATATTCATTAGTGTTTGAGATACGTGTCGTTTTGTGAGCTGCTAAAAGTGAGTTTTTCGTTTTTTGCGATGTCGAAGTTTGTTGAGCAAAGAATTTGCATTAAATTTTGTTTACGGAATCAATTTTCTGCTGCGGATACGTTGAGGATGGTGCAGAAAGCCTTTGGTGGTGAGGCTATGTCTAAAAAAAATACTTACAAGTGGTATAGTGAGTTCCAAGCCGGTCGTGAACGTGTCGAAGACGAAGAGCGTCCAGGGCGACCATCAACCTCAACCGACGAAGCTCACGTTCAACAAATCAAAGATTTGGTGTTGAAAAACCGTCGATTAACAATTAGAGACCTTGCTGATGAAGTTGGCATATCGAAAGGCTCAGCCAATACCATTTTGAAGGATGTTTTGGTCCTCAAGCGCGTCAAATCTCGACTGGTACCGAAAACATTGAATTTTTTGGCGTTGAAGTATGTGAAACGATGCTTTCCGACTACCAAGGTGTCATGAAACGCATTATAACTGGCGATGAGACTTGAATCTATGCTTACGACCCCGAAACAATGAGCGAATATCGTGCCAAAAGAGAGCCCAGACCAAAAAAATCGCGCCAAACTCGCTCAAAAATCAAGGTCATGTTGACTGTTTTCTTCTATCGATTATCGTGGTGTTGTGTATTATGAATTCCTTCCAACCAGTCAAACAGTCAACAAGGAATGTTATTTGAACGTTATGCGTCGTTTGCGTAACCCTATCCGCCTAAAAAAGCCGGAATTGTGGAAAGACTTGGTTTTTACACCACGATAATGCACCATCCCATACTGCCCTCGTAATTCCTGATCATTTCGCCAAAAACTCAACCCATATCGTTCCGCAACCACCGTATTCACCTGATCTGGCGCCGTGCGACTTCTGGCTGTTCATCAAGCTCAAAAGACCGCTCCGGGGACACCGTTTTTATACAATAGAGGGGATTCAAGCCGCAGCGAAGACGGAACTGAAGGCCATCCCGGAAAGTGACTACAACCAGTGTTTCGAAGATTGGAAAATCCGTTGGCATAAGTGCATTGCATCGGGAGGGGATTACTTTGAAGGGGATGAAATTGATTTGGAAGAATAAATAAAGAATTTTCAAAATAAATACAATCTCACCTTATTTTTTGGGCACAGTAGTACATATGTATATACGCAGATATGTATTTAAATGCATTACCCAGCATGAAATTTACAAAACACTTAATAACTGCGTTTCGGTGACAAAAAAGAGACATCGAGAAATGTTATGAACAGGGAAAGAATTTAAACATACTAAATCGCTTAAGTAATAGATACGCACACAAAAACCTTCAGCTCTTAAAATATATTTATAAATAATTTTATATGTATATATAATAAATATTCAATAACTTCTTTCCTCTTGAACATTGTAAGGGGAAGACAAACACTTAGCCTTTGCTGTAAGATTCACGATTTTCCGATAGGGGTGATATGATTTCTAAGCCGGTCATTTTTAAAAGAACCGATCGAATTAATGAAAATATGTTGGCCGTTCAAGCAAGTGTTGCTGAAGACCGCAATTTGTCGATCGCAAGACGTTCTCAAGACGCATTTTGAGAAAGGATTTGGGCTTGCATGCGTATAAATTGCAATTTCAAAATTTAAGAATTAAAGAATTCTTGCACTTTTTATTATTTTTTCATATAGTTTTCATACAAAAATGCCGACTATTACACTTTATAACTTATTTTTTCCACTCTTTACCAATAAGCTTCTATAGAATACCAAGCAAATTTCTTACCAGAACTCTGATCGGCAATAAAATCGCCTTGCATTACCGTCAGGCAACAAAAAAAAGCGCAAGTAATACATAACCTCTCAAACTGTCAAATATTAGTGGCAAATGCGATCGCCTAAAAGTATGCGGCAATGATAAAAGATTAGAGAGCTACAAAGTAGCCATAAAAAAGCTGCTATAAAATACGCTTAACGGCGATTGTCAAAATGTACAATGTACAAAATACGAAAACAAGCGAACGCTGCTTCGCATGTACTGCCGAGCAGTTGTCTCGGACTTTCTTACATTTTTGTATTAAACAAATATTTGATTATTTTTAAGTTTAACTCACCATTGGATGGATGGAATGCAGACCCAGATCTAGAGCTGATTTATATTAATTATAACCGATTTCATATTAAGTCACAACAACAGTTTTGCACAACACTTTACGAAGCAAGCCGAAGCACCGACGTATAATTTGCTTGTTTAATAAGAACACACGCACTATACACTTGCCTCATTTTGAACAAAAATCTCTCTAAACAGTATTATTATTATTATTTGTATTAAATCTATTATTATTTTTTTCCAATTTTCAAAGCAAAATTACAATTTCACTGCACTACTCGCCGAATATCGGAAACTAATGCGCGACGTTTAAAATGACAGCGGAAACTGAATAAAGCAATTAGAAAAACAGTGTTGCCAGTGCGATGAAAAATAAACATACATACATATATACTTTATGTTTTGTATTAGATTTGGGTAATAGATTCTGTAATGGTTTCAATATTTTTATATACTCTTGCAACATGTTGATATAGAGTAAAATGGTTTTGGTTACGTATCATCTAAAACTAAGCGAGTTAAATACAGGGTTATGTATGTATATATAAATGATCAGGATGGCGAGAAAAGTTGAAATCCGGGTGATTGGCTGTCGGTCTGTCCGTCCGTTTGTCAGTGCAAGCTGTAACTTGAGTAAAAATTGAGATATCTTAATGAAGCTTGGCATGCGGGTTTCTTAGTAGTATACGAGTTCGTAGATCGGATTACTGCCACGCCCACAAAACGCCATTAACTGAAAACCTAAAAAGTGCCTTATGTAAGCGTTCTTGCTCGACTCGTCCCGATAAAGCTTATTTTTTTTTAAAGAAGACCGTAAACTGGTCTTTTTGGGCATGGTTAATAGTGCGAATTCCGATCCCACGTTCATCGAGAGCATTATAACAGCCGACGAGACATTGGGTTATGAGTTTGGCAAGCAAACAACTATCGGAATGGTAAAAGTAAAAAGAGAATAGTGTTAATGAGTGATGCCGGATCAGAAGATATTTGAATAAATAAAGGAAGTAAAAATAAATAAAAGATCTATTACCTTCCATATTTTCACAAATTTTATTTTAAGCTAATACATTGAAGAATATGTGTAATTTTGGCAATATACATACATACATACATATGTACGTAAATATGTATAATATAAGATTGAAAGAAATCTAAATTCATTATTTAAATATTAAAAAAAAAAAATTCAGTCATTTTTAAAAAACTTTTATTAAACTATGGGCAACATTATTATTTTGCTTAAGCAAATTTTTTAGACATTTTTTAAAGTTAAAAAAAGTCTAAATTCATTATTAAATTATGTAATAGCAACATTATTAACGATTTTTTTATAAAAAAAATAATTTGGTACCACTCTAAATAATTTTTACTTTAAGAATATTAAACATTTCTATTTCTTAAATAATTTTGCAACACCCCTAATAACTATTTAATTAAAAAAAATAGAATAGAATCCACATTCTACCACCCGAATCTATTAAAAAACACAAAGCAGTTTTTTTTAACATGCTGGCAACACTGTTTGTTCAATTGCTTTATTCAGTTTCCGCCGCCATTTCAAATGACGTGCATTACTTTCCGATACGCGTGTGTGAAGAATAGTGAAAATGTGAGTTTGCTATGAAAATTAAAGAATTAAATGATTTTACAACAAATTTTTCAGCAAAGGGTGATTTTAGTTCAAAATAAGACACGTGTTCATAGACAATCTGTGTTTTTTATTAAAAAAGGCTTTGATTTGGGGCTGCCTAGAAAGTTTTGTGCAAATTTTGTGGTGATTACAAGAGGAAAGAAGATAAAATTAACATATTTTTGTTCTAGATCTGGAATTTCATTTAGCCCATTAAATGGTGAGTAAAACGTAAAAATCATTAAATATTTGGTTGTTACAAAAAATATAAGAGAAGATTCCCACATCACTCGTTTGGCAACTAATTGGTATTTTTACTCACTAGTTTTCGAATTTTGTTGTTGTAGATAACCAGTTTTATAGCAATTGTTTTATGGTGCTGAGTTGTTTTCACACTTTCTTTAGATGCAGCACGTGCAGCATACTTTTGGGCACTCACTTTTTTGCAATTACTGTACAACAATTTATGAGGTTGGGTATTGCATATTTTGTTTTTGTGTTTTCACGGAAAATAATTTTTGAAAAAAAAAATAAGATTTTCATTGTAGACTGAAAACCATCAGTAGACATTAAGAGAAAAATAATTTAAGGGCGATCTGAGGTCGGAAAAAGGAAGGACGTACTTTAATTTTAAGCGGTTAGGTATGTTTTATCTCGATTTTTGACGAAACTACTAGTCCTTTAGAAGAAAGTTATATGGAAGAGTTGTAGGTAATGAAAATATCTACATATGTATAACTTCTGTATATAGACTTTTTTCACATAACCACAAAATTTATGTGAAAAATTCACATAACCAAACTTTTGGGTTTATTATTTTTATCTTGTACCTGCTTACACGAAATTTGATGGAAACTTAGCTTCTTATGTCCCAACATACCGTACACTTTTATTTGAAATATTTGTTTTTTTGCCTTACATTTATCTAATAACTAAAAAATTCAAATTTGCTTTCCAAAAATATCAAATTTATTTAAAAAATCGGCTCCACCTTGTTGAAAATAATCTCTAAGATCTGATCTCACTGCGATTAGTATAATAATGTAACTCAATTATGTAATTTAAGGAAATTGATGCCTAATTCTTCTTAATAACTGCAACAAAATAAAATAATAAATTCCTCTTTAGTGGAAGATGGCCGGCCAGACTCGTAAATTTTGCAAGCATAGTACTAGCCCCATCCCTTTCTATTATGTTGCTGAAAATCTTCCTATGCTTCGATTATTGCTAACTATTAAACTGGTAGCCGTTGTCCATTATTATATTTATAAGAAAAAAATTTCTCTTTCAAATAATTTTTAAGAAGGTTGACAGTCCGTGACACTAGGCCAGTTCAGAAATACATTGCGACAAAGAACTACCCGAAAATTGTAAAAAAAACGCAAAATATTTTCATAAGCACTTTTTGGGGTGGCCTTCAGCTCCTTCAGTGAATTTTGTTTTATCTCTTCGATCGACTGAGAACGGATTTCACGGAGCGGATCCTTCAGTGAATTTTGTTTTATCTCTTCGATCGACTGCAGACGGGTTTCACGGAGCGGATAATTTAGTTTGGGGAACAAGAAAAAATCACACGGAGTCCAATCTGCTGAATACGGTGGTAGATTGATGATGGCATGCAATGCGTTTTTGGTTTTAAATTCCGTCACAGTCGAGTATTATCGTGTAAAACCCATGAAATGTACTTCCACACGCCATCCATACGCCCAATAAAACTCCTTATTGACCACCTGTCTCTCCAGAACAAATTCACGATACACCAAACCACGAATATCAAAAAAAACAATAGGCTTTACCTTGGTTATTGAGCGGCTTTGGCATGATTTTTTGGCTTTGGCTCGTTTTGTTCTCTCCATTCCGATGATTGTTGACTCGTTTGCATGTCATCGGCAGGTGTAATGCTCTTCATGAATGTGGGATCAGAATTCGACCGATCAAGCATGTCCAAAGTGACCTGTTCACGGTACTCTTTTTGAAAAAAATTCAGCTTTATCGGAACGAGTCGAGCAAGAACACATTTCGTTCCCAAAATCATTCAAACGGACTCGCGAGAGATGTCGAGTTCTGTTGCCATCTCTCTAATACACTTCACTTTTTTAATATCTTCATCAGTTGAAGAATTCGACCGTCGACGAGGCATGTCTTCAACGATCCCCCGACTAGGCATAGTAATTAAGAACAATCCTACTAACTTAGCAAAATACAGTGTTTTGGAAATATCATTTACCGCGGAATTTAGTTTGTTTGTCCAATAAAAGCTTCAAAGAAAAATTGTGCAAAATTGTTTCTTATTATTTCCTTATTACATTTTTACATAGATTGTTACAATGTACTTGCATACTTTCTATGTTTTGAACCTGTTACATTTACTGTCGAGCTTCGGCCATTGATATATAGACAAACTTGCCTTTCAAGGGGTCATTTAGCCACCTGCGTTGTCAAAGCTGCCTTGCTAAAGTGTCAGGGTGGTGTTTTCTATTTGTTTTAAATGTCACCAACTTGATTTGAAAAAACTGGAGGGCAATTCAAATGTCAATACAGTATTTATGAATTGTAATATAAATGGAAGAAGTAAAAATATAACAAGCAAAGCAATTTCAGTTGGGGCAAGAAGTCGACTAATTACGTGCCTTTATACCCTACATAAATTCGCCCAAAGCTCAGTTATAGAAATTCTTATAAACCCTTTTTTACTAATTTACAGACATAGGCTTTTGTCAGATTTTGATTTCTACGATTTTCGGCTACTTTATCTCTGTAGCACAATAATAATTTTTCCTCCCTCTCATGTTATTCATAATCTGGCTCTAAATTCGTTACTAAATTTTACTAATTTTCCATAACTTATGGGGTATAAGAAGTTGTTTCAAGGTAAGCGGTTCAATTATTGTCCTCACACATAGTATTGTGGCGGCACAAATTGTCGCAATAGTTTTGAAACTATTTGTGGTAATTGAAATTGACAGGTGCATGGAGCCGTCACACTTAAAACATGCAGTTATATTTATACCAATACATGTTGAATATATATATTTATGTACATATGTATAAACCCCAAAGAAGTTCATAATGATTACGATTGGCTCCCACAGTCTTATTAAATATTAATTTAAGGTGGTAGCCCATGACCCACGCAATAATTTTCGCAAACTCAACAATTATTGTATTCAGAGCTAGAATATCGAAGACGAACTATCTCCGTCGATGAAAAGGAAACCCCTAAGATCTCCGAAGAAGAGATTTGATCTTCCGCAAAAAAAGCATATATTTAATTTACTAATTAAAAATAATGTGATTAACTTCTGATTGATAATATTTAAGCGGATTTTATTCGTTATAACCTTTTGCCAATTGACTTTCAATTCGTTGAATCCAATTTTCTGAATACGCGAATGTTTCATCTTAACTTTACTTTGAGTGTTCATAATATTATAAAGCTTGGAAAGTTTGCAAGTTGTTATCATCCTTTAGGTAGTTTTTATTTAACTTTTTGAATAATTTTTGAAATTTTGAATTTCTGAATTTTTGAAATTATCAAGTAGCTGAATACATATATTGTGACAAGCTACCCAGAAATTGTAATTTAAATTGATCGGATAAATGATATTTCAAAAAAATGTACTTCTCTGAGTTGATAGGACTGTCCTTAATTACTACGACTAATATGAGCGCAAAATGTCAACCAGTTGTTTTTACAGCAACTGCTTGAGTCGGTACACCTCAGTAGTGCGTTGCGATTTTTACATTGAATAAAAATGTCGAACAAAGAATTTGTCTCAAATTTTGTATTTCTAACCAAATTTCGTGCGCGGCATCGATGCGAATGTTGGAAAAAGCTCACGGTGATTCAGTTTTATCAAAAGTCTGCTGATACATAGCCTTCAAAGACTGTCCAGAAATCTTTGAAGACATGCCTCGTTCAGGACGACCTTCGATCTCTTCAACTGATGGAAATACTAAAAAAAATGAAAGCTACGGTGCTTGAAAATCATCAGATAAGTGTTAGAGAGATGGCAAGAGAGCTCGACATCTCTCGCGAGTCCGTCCGAATGATTTTGGTGGATATTTTGTGTATGAAATACGATTTTGCTCGACTCGTCCCGATAAAGCTAAATTTTTTTCAAAAAGAATACCGTAAACAGGTCTCTTCGGACATGCTTGATCTTGCAAATTGCGATCCCACATTCACAGAGAACGTTATAACTGCCGATGAGGCATAAGTTTATGAGCTTGGCATGCAAACAAGTCAACAATCATCGGAATGGAGGGAAAAAGCGAGCCGAAACCAAAAAGCCGCTGAAGGTGATGCTAATTGTTTTTCGATATTCGTGATTTGGTGCACTATGAATATGTTTCGGAGGAACAGACGGTTAATAAAAAGTTCTATTTGACCAAATTGAGGCATTTGCGTGAGAACATCTGTCGAAAACGGCCGGAAGTGTGGATGAACAATTCATGGATTTTATACGATGATAATGTACCAACGTATCGAGACACGATTGGGACCATATTTATCAGATTTTCCTCGGTGTGAGTACCCAAAGTGAAATTGCCGCTCCGAATTTTTTTTACCTCTTCGATCAACTGAAATTGCCTTTTTGTTGAACCCGTTTTCAGTTGATCGAAGAGATAAAACAAAATTCGCTGAAGGAGCTGAATGACATCCTAAAAAGTGCTTATGAAAATTGTTTCGAGTACTGGACAAATCGTTGGTATAAGTGTATTACATCCGATGGGGATTACTTTGAAGGCGACAAAACAAATATAGATGAATAATTAAATATGTTTCGTTTTATTTATATTTCCGGCTCAAAATGTATATTAGAGCGGCGAAGTTTAAAAAATCTGTATAATCTGTTGTATGAGAGATATGTGAAAAGTTGCAAGATCTGGCTGATCAACAAAATACCAAACTGCACCTACATATTAGACCCATAGTTTCTTAGACAAAGTTGTTCAGACTGATCCGTATTTCTCGCATATGCGATTTTTTCGTTTTCTTGGCTCCCTATAAATTAGGGAAATTTTTTAACTCAATGAAAAAAAATTATTATGAATGATGATACACATAGTTTTGTAGGAAATTTACTGCTCTATAAAAATGGTCTACTACGATATTTCGATTAAGTTAAGCGTTTACGAGATATTCATCGTCAAACATCAATACATATTAGGGTGGATAAAAAAAAAAAAAAATTTTTTTTTCGTTTGGTACTCTGAAAAATAGGTTCCTAGACACCTCTAAGAAAGCCTTTCTAAACATGTATTCAGAAATATGTGTAGGGTGGGCCGATTTTTTATATTTTTATTTATTTAAAAAGTTCCAATCAGAATTACTCAAAAATGAAAAAATATAAAAAAAATCGGCCCTCCGAGATTAGCAGGGATAGTTGTCAAATTAATTGAAAGTTTTTTTTGAGAAAAAAAAACAAAAATGTCGAACTTTCAAAAAATGACGATTTTACTTAAAAAAACCGATTGTTTTATATAATTGATCGTGTTAAATTTTTTTCGTGGATTTTTTCGAAAAATTCATTCAAAAACAAAAATTTAAAAAAAAGGTCCCCAATTTCAGTCGATTTCCCAGTCAATTTCTACAAAAGTTATGGCTATTTGAAAATAAAAAAGCCTTTTTTTTGAAAAATTCATGACTTTTTTTGAAGTTGGACAAAAAATTTTGAAAAAATTCTCAAAAATGTTTTTCAAAGGGTAGAAATGGATGGATAAGTTTCAGCAAAATCTAAAGGGGTCGGGTTCAAAAGTGGTCGATTTTGGTATGGAATACCCCGTACATAGTATATGAAAATGCATATACATATGTATACTGTGCGACAATTATGCATTTACAAGTCCTTAAATCAATAACATTTGAAATAGAATTGTTAATTACAGCCGACAACATGCCACTAAATAATTGCGCTGCTAACTGCTGCACTGCACTTTGAAATCTCCATACTTGAATTGTCCTGTTATTTGTCAGAAAATTGCACTCCTAGTTAAAAGCACATATGTACATATGTGCATACATGCCTACATACTATTTATATAGCAGTGAGTGGGTGGTGGAAGTTAGAAGTTCATGTCAATTATGTCTATTTCACAGTTGCAAAATTAACAAATCAATTATTTAGCATTTGTCTGTTAATTGGAACATTTAAACTCAAACAAATACAAACATATGTACATATATGTTAACTTGACTTATAGGCATTTGAACAAACATATACTATATGTATTTGTAGTTGTGAGCTTTTGGATGCATACCTGTGTCACATGTGTACTTATGCTATGCAGCAGAATATTAAATACAGTTAATAATTCACATACATGCTGCACACACTTACATTGCTGAAAATCATAACTGTTAATAGCGCTTGCCATTCTAATATATTAATTACTATACAACAACAGGACAACTTTTGCGTTGCTTAACAGAAATGCATGGCAACTTCGC
The DNA here is from genome assembly GCF_016617805.1 of Bactrocera tryoni. NCBI lineage: Eukaryota > Metazoa > Arthropoda > Insecta > Diptera > Tephritidae > Bactrocera > Bactrocera tryoni. The sequence continues at coordinate 55,225,107 of NC_052499.1, forward strand.
GTACGAGTATAAGTCACTTAAGACTGTGCCACAGATTGTTGTAGCGAAAGCTTTATCAATGGATTGTTTGCTATTATTTATTCCATAGAATATTTAACTTTTAACTATTGGAATCAATTTCGAGTGGCACTGATTTTATTTATCGGCTCGGAAAACTCTTAAGAAAGTACTGTTGATACTGAAAAACTATGGAAAAACTATTGGACAGCAGAGATATCGATGAACAGAGGCAAATTAAAAAAAATAAGCAAGCGCTAAGTTTGGTGCAACCGAACATTTCATACTCTTGCAACTTGCAAGAATCAAATTCAGCGAAATATAATATTATAAGGTGTCAAACCAATCTTATACAGTAAAGTCAGCCGAATGCGCCACAGCCATCACCAAATTTTGACACCGGCGCCTAAAATACCTTCGTGTGTCTTTCTCGAAGTAAAATTTAATGTGTCTGACGCATGTAGTATATGATTTATTATATTACAATGGCCTCTATGTTCGACCATCACTCTCTGACATCCGTTGCAATGCCATATCCAGAACTAGCGCATGATATTTTGCTTTTCTGCAAAAAGCAATTGCGGGCTTCTTTTTCGAGTACTTGAACACTAAGAATCTATGACAGATTTTCATACGGTATTTGTATGTACGTATTCATGTTGGATCTGGATCTTGGACCTAGTTTCCAACTAACATAGAACCAAAACGTTTTAATAGTATTGGTCACTTCTAGACAGGTAATGTCAAGAAGCACTCGGACTTTGGAAACCTTCTCATAAAATCCATAAGCCTTTCATATGCGTCTGAAAAGTTTTATATTATCAATACAGATAAATTAAAATATCCACTTTAACAACCAACAATTTTTACAATTTCTGTAACACTATCGACTGGACCGATTTTGAGGGAACTTTCATTAGCAGATAGCTGTGTTAAAAGTGAGAAACTCTTGCTAATTTTAGTTTAGAACTTGGAATATAACTTTTCAATAATATAAATTATTTGACGAAATCTCGAGCACAGCTAAATGCTTATATTAATACCTGGCATTGACATGCATATTGGCGATGCCCTAGCAAGAGTCTGTCTCCATCAATCTGGTGAAACATACCTGATTTTCCAATAGCGATGATATGATTTCTAACTTTCGGCCATTTGTAAAACAACCGCTCGAAGTAATGAAAATATTGCTGGCGTTTAGGCAAATAATGGGTTGTCAAAAAAGTCTTGCGGTATTTTTATTGATTTTTTTTTTTTATTGAAAATGAAATGAATTTTTGATGACTCATGCACAGCTCTTGACCGATGCTACGGCTGCTACTATGCCGGTCTCTTTCGACCAATTCAGCGATTTTATCGCAATTTTCGACGACGGCCTTCCGGAGCGTGGCGCATCTTCGACCACCTCTACACCAGAACGAAAACGTTGAAACCATCGTTGTGCGGTGGAAATGGAAACTGTATCGGGTCCATAAACTGCACAAATTTTATTGGCGGCTTGAGATGCATTTTTGCCTTTATCGTAGTAGTACTGTAAAATATGCCGTATTTTCGCTTTATTTTGCTCCATGTTTGCGACGCTATAACTCACGAACGACTTAAAAGAAAGGACAATCAATCAAACACGTGTTAGCGCGTGAAATGAGCTTTCCAGAAAGGTATAGCATGACCCGATGCGACGAATAAAACTGGAACCACGCGCTTTTAGCGCCAACTAGCAAAAATACCGCAAGACTTTTTTGAGATTAATTGATTGCAAGTCGTTTTGAAGAATTGTGGCTAACACAAACCAGCTGGTGGATTTTGAGAAAAGTTTTGGGCTCGCATCTGTATAAAATTGTTCTCACTCAAGAACTGAAGCCATTGCACCACCGTAAGCGTCGTGAATTTACTGATTTTGGCTGGGAACAACTTTAAAACGAAAACGAGTTTTTTAAGAAAATGAATGAAGCTCACTTTCATCTGAGTGATGCTGTAAATAAACAAAACTGTCGATTCTGGTGCAAAGGAAATCCACAAGTTGTTAAAGAACAACCATTACATTTACATAAATTAACAGTTTGGTATGGTTTTTAGTCTGGTGGAATCATCGGTCCGTTCTCCTTTCGTAATGAAGGTCTTAAGCCATAAACTCGCCTCTCTTTAAGCTTCAAAAGTTAATATTGAACTTGCTATTCATGACATACAACTTGATTTAGCGGAAAAATACACAAAAATTGGGTTCATCGAACTCGTTCCTGCAAAAAAGTCATGAAGGCCGTTTGAATGATGTTATATTCATAACCTAATTGTATCGATTGTACTTCAAATTAAATAAAAAAACATTTTAATCTTGAAATCATATCACTCTTATTGGGAAACCATGTACATATATATATGTATATTTTTTTCTGTTTTGTAAAAGAAAATATTAATTATTCCGGTATTTATGTATGTTCATAAAACGATAGATTTAATATCAGAGTGAAATATTTCCATAATTACAGAATTTACTTCTAATTCACTATAACATTTAGTGAAAACTTTTAAATTCAAATAATTACAATCATGCACTCAGCCCACTCCACTAATAAAAGTTAAAGCTTTCTACGTAAGCTTTTGTATGGAAACTTTAGAAGGTGTAAAACTAGGCTGTGCAGGAGTGTAGTTCTTTCAATTTATATGCGAATTAGCAAATTTTCAAACCGCAACTTAAAAGTGTACTACTATACGAGTTCCGGTTGCTGTTTTGTCGTCAAACTGAATAATTATTAATCAAACGAAGACTTCGTGATATAAGCGGTAATATGGTAAGTACAGTGCTGTGGTAAAAAACTATATTTTTGTATAACGGATATCAATATTTTCCAGAATTTTTCAAAAGTGTATGGTATAAATTTATTTTGAAAAGAGTCGAGTATTAAAATAAAGTTTATATATAGGGTTTGTCTGGAAAGTAATAGGACTGAGTCGATTTAAAAAAATTTATTGAACCAATCGTTACCATTCTTCAAAAACTTTCAAAATAGCCTCCTTCTGCGTCGATGCAGCGCTGCCAGCGCGTTTTCCATGCATTGAAGGCGTCACGGAAGGCATTCTCCGGAATGGCGTTGAGAGCCGAGGTGCATGCTGCTTGGATCCTCTCTGTTGTGTCAAAGTGATTGCCTTTCATTGGCCTTTTCAGGCAAGAAAACAAAAAAAGTAGTCCGGGGGGCCACATCTGGGCTGTAGGACGGCTGCGGAATCGTTGGAAAGCGGTGGAGCCGGTGCGTTGCAAATTCCAATCGGAAGCCGGGCCCTATTGACCTTCATTTGAGTCTCTTGAGGACTTCCACGTAAAACTTGGCGTTGACGGTTTGTTCAGGAGGAACAAATTCATGGTTGACGATGCCTTTGATGTCAAAAAAGACAATGAGCATCGTTTTAACTTTGGATTTGCTCATTCATCCGCGACCTCTTCCCGGCCTTCCAAAAAGGCCTAACTAAAGCAACATCTGGGTAAGCCTATATCAAACGTCTCTGTCCCAGATTTACCCAGTTTCATGCAAAATGAATTCGCGTACCACTGCTCTAACGAACGCTGCATTCTCGGCTTGCACCAATTACACAAGCACGTCGTGCGAAAATGTTTGTCCTGACTCTCCAGGTGCTCGAAGACAACTGACCAGCCGCTTGTTCGTTAGCTAGGAACGCCCTCTACCGGCGGCAGAAAATCAGTCTTATTACTTTCCGGACAAACTCTGTATGACTTGAAGTTCCGATCAACGTATTGCTGAACACTGTCTAGTACTCAGATTGATTTTATTTGTCCAGCCTCTTCTGTCTTTTCAATTATCTTCGAATGACTGATGAACTTTTATGAAAAACTTTTAAGACAAAGATGTAATATTATTTGTCTAAGGTCACTGGACAAAAAAGGTTTCTAATGAATTATATGTACATAGCTCAACTTGAGGAGGTAATTGAAAATTGCTAATGATAAAAATGATAAGCTCTCCAAATACTTATTGGGAAACTGTATTTTGAGGAATATCTCTGTCATTGTGCGATCAAGAGTCGTGGATTCATACCTCGTTCAAATCTAAGTGATAATCGGTTCTGAGTAATTCTTTTGAGTATATTTTGGATAAGGAAAAAACATCGAATATCTTTCCCGTTGTGTAACCGAAGATCGTAAATTTACACGTCGGTTAAGACTAAGCTCTGACCGGTTCCAGATAGTTCTTCTGAGTATACTTCTAAGGAGAAAAAAGACTGTCTTCGGAAACGGCTTAAAATAGTAAATTCCGTCGGTAAACAATAAAAATTGTATATAAAATCCGTTAGCGGCCTGAAATCTTTAAATACCGTCGGAAAACATCAACATCATACGGCTAGAGGAATAGGTCCTTGAAACCAGAACCACCATATTAAGAATTTGCAAACTTTATGATCTCTGAATGAACTTTATCCATGTCATTAATGACCAAATTGGTATTACCAGATAACTATCTATTTAAAATATTGAATAAAATATATTTTATTAGAAAAAAATCTCATAAACCTTGATCCAGATGAGGTGGAAACATCTTGACACTTTCTCCTCTAATGTTCAGCTTTCGCCAGACAAAGGCTGAGGCATACCATTCTTCTTACGAATCCGACGAATTGTGTATGTAAATTTATGGCAGGATCTAGGCGTTTTGTCGATATGGGACGGTCTTTTGACCAATACCTGGGAGTTATGGGCATTCCAACGGACAAATGTCTATAGCAGTCGGTATTTTGACCCATACCTAGGAGTTCTGGGCACTCCAACGAACAAGCGTCTATAGTAGCCCAAGTGGGATTATTAGTAGCTTCACGAGTATTCTGCCTATTAACCTAACCTAACATTAGTCCATACTTCATGTGACAAGTACTCCAGGTACCGTTTATAGAAATTTATAGAAGCTCCAATAATACTCTTTTGAGTAAACTTGATTTCTTTAAAATTGAGATTTCTTTAAAAATGAGTTCCAATCGAATATCTCGAACCACCGTCCTAAACCTACAAAAAACGAGGCTTGCAATAACCCAGTTGCTTCCAGATAGCTAGATACCGATTGCAATAATGCTCCTCAAAGAGAGCAGCATCGGCTGAGCCGAAGTCAAAGTAAGTGCAAAGCTTTTGAGAGCTAAGCCACTGAGCGCAACGCGAGCTTTATGCAACTGGTGAGAAAGCTTAAACTAAGGGTTGTACATACTCACACACATATACAAATCAGCGTTGCACCGCACTGCAACGTGAGGCAAACACACGCAGCCACACACCGGCGAACGTGTAAAGCTACGAGACGCGCTCACTGGCATTCACCTTATCGGCAACGAACAGTGCGCTTTTGGAAAGGAAAAATTCGCACCAATTGAAATGCACTCGAATGCACACCAAGGCAAAGTAGGCGTGCAATTCGACTTATATACCAAAACCGCTGCCATATGTACACAAGTATGTACATATAGGCAAATGCGAAAATGCACACACATAGACAGAATCATTTTTTGTGGGAGCGTTTGCGGGTAACGCGCTGAACTTACGACAATTGACTCACCAACTGGCTGACTGACGTATTGACCCACTGAATAAACAAGCAGCACATACATACATACAACGCTATGGCTCGGCTGCTGGTTTAGTTGCCCGTGACCTTGGCCTCTAAAATTTCGAGTTCTGGTTTGAGTACAGGGATGCAATTTTATTTGCTTCCTTCACATTTTCGATTGCCTGTGGTTGCGAGTTTTGTTGCTATTGTTATTGTTGCGCTTTAATGCACTATTTCCGCTTTTATAATTTATAAACTTCTTTAGTTGGTTGCAGGTACAAGTCTATAAGAAATTGATGTGCGAATGAGAAATAAAAATAATTGAAGTTTAATGTTTAGGGAATTTCGGATAAAAACTTCTTTTAAATACTTTAAATACTATATTTTTTTTCTTTAAATTTCATCGTCATTGAAGTAAAATTCACTTAAACGGTTTCTTAAAAATTTTTTCAACGAATATTAATGGTATTTTTAGAATATTATTTCACCGAATTCTATTGTTGCCAACTCCCGTCACGTAATCAAAATCAGCTTTAAAGTCGATAGATATGTATGAAAAGGGTAATGCATTTCGAGGTTCGCTAATTTTTTGAAGAAAAAACGCAAACACTTTAAAATTAAAGAGGAGTTTATTATCGTTCGAAAGAAAAAGAACATTCTTTGGCATTTCTTTTTTGAAGATTATCTCTTTCAAATGCTGGCCGCGGCTATGTCTCAGATGGTCCATCCATTGAGTCCAATTTTCGATGACTCGTTCGAGCATTTCGCCTGACACACCTGATGTTTTACTTCAAGGCCTGAATCGAAGGGGTATTATCCGAATAGACTCTAGACTTCACGTATTCCCACAGGAAAAAGTCTAACGATGTGATATCACACGATCTTGGTGGCCAGTCTATCGGCTAAAAACGTGCAATTATCTGCTCACCGAAGTGTTTTCTCAATAAATCCATTGATTGATGCGATGTGCGGGAAGTGGCGCCATTTTGTTGAAACCAATTGTCGCCAAGATCACGAGTTTCAATCTCAGGCATTAAATAGTCGGTTATCATGGCGCTATAATGGTCGCCATTGACGGTTACGTTCTCACCGGTATGATTTTTTGAAGAAATATGGGCCCACAAACGACACCACATCATTGTTTTTTATGGATGAAATGGCAGCTCTTGAATCTTTTCAGATTGCTCTTCGTCCCAAAAAGCCGCAATTTTGATTGAGCCGGAAATGGGTATCATCGCTGAACAAAATATGGCTCGAAAACTTCAAATCTTCTTGGAACTTTTCAATAGCCCATAGCGCGTAGCGATGTCGCTTGGGATGACCCAGCGGCTTCAGTTCTTGCACAAGCTGTATTGGAACGCTTAAGATTTCAACGTAAAGTGCGCCAAAAGTCGTTCCATGCGTCAGTACGAGGTGCTGCTGAATTTTCGTAATAAAGTTTAACGATTTGTAAACGTTGTTCCGTCGTAAATCTTTCCATGATGAAATCTCAAACAAAAATAACATGACAGCTTGACACGACTCACGCGGGATCTGTCAAAAAGGCTACTGAAAAGAGTACTACTACTTAGATCAGCCGTAATATTGAAATTTTACTAAAAGCAGCTGTTTTTTTTACAAAAATAAACAAATCCAAATGTAAAAAAACAAAAATTAATTAAAAACTAATAATTTTGAAAATTTTTCTCTATATTTTTGGGATTATCATTTTTTGGTTTCAACTTTCATTCCGCTATTTAAGAATAGCATTGTAATACAATTTATTTTTTTTAATATTAACCAAAATTGGTTCTGAAGTCTAGTTAAGTGTTTTGAACCTAATATTATTAAACTTTCTGATCTGAATTTTTATATATTTATAACCTCAAATAAGCACAAATAGAAGCTCTTAATGGCTAAAAGCGGCCACTTTTTTATCAATGAAAGGGTTGTCATTGCATAAAATAAAATATTAGCTCATTAGACTCTGTGGTCTCTATCACTCTATGCAAAACCAAAAGGTCTTTTCTTTGATGCACATAACCTCATATCACTGCTCTTGCTACATGAACAGTGGACAATTTAGTCTGAGAACATCGATTCTTTTAAGACCTTTGGTCCATGGACATTAGTAATATGTTTTCTTGTTTTTTGATTAGGGGGTACATTTTGTGTGACATATTTGAAGAATACACAGTAAAATTTTTGAAGAAAATAATTAAATATTTCTCGATCTCCGACTGCTGCCGTAATTTCAGATTTTAGAAGATATATATTCCAATGATCTACGTTCCAAAAAATCTCAAAAATTTACATAATGGGAGCGTTGCAATAAAGTTAAATTTTACTCAAAAATTTTACCTTTTTAACCTGCCAAAAAATTGGTCGGATCTGGTAAGTCATGGTATGGAAAACTAAATATGGAACATGCAGAATAATTTGATTGAAGTTTTTTTGGCTAATTAACTTCATCACAACTTTAAATCACATACTATACTACTGCGGGCAAATAATATTAAAACTTTTTAATTTAAATTTCGGGCGAAAAACCATTTGTCGAAACATTTTTTTTCTGGGTTGGTTGGTAGATCAGTTACATCTGTGTCAAATGCCACATCAAAATAATCATAAGTATTTGGTATACGCTTAATGTTCAATACGTCAAAAAAAATAAAGGAATTAGTACTTGAGAATCGATGCTAACAGTCAGATATCTTACTGGTGTCGTGAGAATATCGGAAGGATCAGTCAAAACCATTTTGAATGACTACCAGGATGTCATTAAACGTAAAAGTACTACCGATGAGTCTTGGAGTTCTGCTTACGACCCGGAAACAGACGATCAATTGGCCGAATATGGTGGTAAAAGCGAGCCGAAGTCGAAAAAACCATGTCAAAGCAGGTCTAAAAATCAAGGTTGTATTGACAGTTTCCTTCGAGTAATGAGGTGTGTGTGTAATAGTGGTCCGACCGGCCAAACTCACAACATGGAATACTATTTGAGTGCTATGTGTCGTTTGCGCGAAGCTATTCGTGAAAAGAGATCGGAAATGTGGTTCGACAACTCTTGGTTTTTCAACCATGATAATGCACCGTCGCATACTGCATTGATTCTTCGTTGAGTTTTTCGCAAAATTTACAATTCAATTTCTACCGTATTCACCTCAGCAAACTCAAACGACCGCTCCGAGGAAATCGTTTTGAAACAATTGAAGACATTAGGGGTGAATTCATTAGGGGAATATTCACAGTGAAGGCTTTTCCAGAACTAGCCTTAAACAACTGTTGCTAGAATTGGAAAAAACGTTTGCATAAATGTATTGTGGCTAAGGCGATTACTTTGAGAGGACGACATAAAGTTTGAAGAATAAATTAAGAGTTTTAAAACTATGAACAAAGTCTGACTATTTTTTGCCGTCAGCTTCTATCGAAACTTTAAACCACATACTAACTATATATCGTAGTGAATTCACCAGAACTCTCTCCCTCCCTTTCTGTGGCAACACAATTTGATTGGTGAACAATTATTATGGCGTATTTATATTATAATCAAAAGTTTAATTTTCCCAGTGAATAGCTAAAGGCACTTTGTTCAGCCCACATGCAGTGATTGATCAACTGCTAATCAGTTACATACATATATAAACAGCATTAAATGAATTATTTGACGAACTTTAAATCTGTCATAATTTACATGCAAAACTCGCATGAACTTGGCATATATCTGTGTGTGGGTGTAAAACACGAAGAAAGCCACAAACTACAGTCGGAGATGCGCCAAGTTGAATATATGTATACACACACACACATATACATATATACATATGCATTAGTGGGTACATGCAAAATTATCGATTGTGTGGATCGAAAGGGACTTGACAGCTTTGCTCGACGAGCAGCGTTAAAACTGTGCAACAATATAATAACAACAACAAGATAGCGGCATGAAAGCAAAACTATGGCAGCAAACTAAAAAAAAGTATATTCTATGTGTATGTATATATGTATATATGTATATATGTGTGTGAGTGTGTGTAGGTAAACTATTTGCAGCCAAGTCATGGCAGTTACTCAACGATTAGCCAATATAAATATGGGCGTGTATCTGCAAATTAAACTGTGTTTGCTTGTATGGTGTGTGCTATCTCTGTGTGTGTAATCATACATGACGAATATGGAATTAGGCGGAAGGTACGGTGTGAGATGCACCAAATTTGTTATGTATACTTACCATACAAAAACAACAACTGCACATGTGGCTGTGTATAAAAATATATGTGAGCTACGTATGTGTGTGTGTATATACACATGTATGCGTTTGCTTGTGCACTTTAATGGTGGCCTTGAACATGAACTGCAATTTTGCAATTTTCTCTACAAGCGAACGAAACTTTTTGCTGGCCGAACTACAACAAATTTCGCTACCGCATACCCCGTTGCGCTGGCAAGCTAAGCTACTCTCCCTATTTCCTTTACACTCTCTCTCTCTCTCTCTTTCTCTCTATCACACTCTCTGAAATTAACGCTCTCTAGGGCGCGCGCCCTTCGTGGGGAAGCAACAAAAGTGCATAAAGCGAAAATACGGCTGAAAGACAAATTGGAAAAGCACACAATCACTTAGAGGAACTAGTAGAGTTGCCGAGTGTCGTAATTTTTTTATAATTGACTACAGAAATTGCTAAATGTAATTCTGTAATTTTTGAAAATTAAAAAAAAAACTGATTAATCATGACGGTTTGTGTGTCTGGTATTAATAAGCTTGTCAATAATAATATTTCTAAGAGCCGAAAAACGAATAACAGTATTTGTGAAAATTATAAAAAACTTTTCACAACAAAGCTTATTAAGAAGTTGTCACTAAAATATTTTTTCTACATAATTATTTGGTAATTAATCATAATTTTTTTAATAATATAATTTTGTATAATTTAAATAACTTTTTTTCTTCAAATATGTAAAAAATTGTATTAAAATTGGAAACCCATAAACTATGATAGATAGTACATAGTAAAAGTTGAGGTTTTGCACTGCGACTTTCGGTATGATGACTATGATGTATAAATCTATAGAATACTATCAGTTCGGGTATCTACGCCAATAAAGAAGAAGAATATCATTTCGGAAAAGCAACATATAAATCAAGATTTACTTTCATAAAAATATTTGAAAAAACGTCTCTGGTAACTCCTACTTTAGATTTGAAGTACAGCAGTCTTACTATATCAAAGATATCGGAAGTTGATTTAGCGAAGTCCAGCCTCAATCTAAACGAACTTCACACAGAAACTGTTAAATATCGATATTGATTATTACTGTTTAATTGTCTTAAAGCGAAAAATGCCTAAAATTAATTAACGAAGAAAGCTTGTTCCAAAACTGCCAAGATAAGACCACAGCGAACGCTTGTTGGGAAACACGCAGTGTTGCAAAAGATAAAAAATCAATTGTTTTTTGCCGTTGAACAGATTGAAGGAAAAAATTGTTGTTTGGTTGATTAAAAGACAAACGCAGGAGAGTCTAACCACGGGCGGCTACATTAAAGCCAGAATTAGGCTGCGAAGTTGTAAAAAATTAAACACTGTTCAGCAAATCTGTGCATTTGCCTCAAAGTCTGATTTACTTCCATTATAATTGCTCTATATCTTTAAGCTGTAACGTTAGAAACCGTGAAAGATATCGCGTTTCAACCGATTGAAGGCTAAACATGCACAGAAGTTATGTTCTAGAGTCTTATCATCCTTCACGCATGCTATTTATTCTGCCGATTCCGTTTTATCAATTTTCTAAAGGTGGGAGTTCAGTTGCTAGGTTCAAGAGGAGTGGTTATCATTAGAATACCTGCGCTTGACACGAATTTTAACATTCTCTGTGGCCTCAATATCTATACCTCCTTCAGCGTCGTCTTGCCAATGCGAGACAAGTGCACAAAAGATGCACCATTGTTTCCCTGGTGCGCTGCTCTACACATTTCATGGATCTGTCAGCCCTATCTTGGAGATGTGTGTCACCACCAAACAGTGTACAGTTAGTATTCCCATCATGTTCGTATAGTCTCTTCTATCACGTGCTAATAGGAGTTTTGTGTACTTCCGATCTACAGTTTTGCACATAACTTTTGCAGTTTTGCAATTTGAAAAATAATTATTTCCACAGTTACAGGCAATATCCTGCGGTACTATTAATAGTCCGCTACTGCTGCAGGGATGCCGGTCTTCGCCATGAATAAAACCTGAGAAAAAAATGTCTCTATTAGGAGATATTGTCCGAAAAACGGGGATCATATTCTTTATCTGCGTGTTATCACTCAAGAAATACATACATATGTAGTTTCGAAAAAGACGCGCTTAAACATTAAACTGATGGAGCTGACTGAACGTCTGCAATTACAAAGGTGTAACTCAGAGACTATTTGAGATATCTCTTCGAAATTTTAGTATGTTATTTCTAAAATTGAAAAATATTGAGTTTTTAAAATTTCACACTAAGTTATATCCTATGTTGTTGTAAACGATTGTTGTAAATGCATATCGAATATGAACCTTTTTACTTATATTTTGAAATTCAAAAGTAGAAAATTTACATTTGACAAACCATTTTCCTTGATGCGGCAACTCTAGCAGCAAGTCAAAAGCTAAATTGAGAAATGCATCTACAAAATATACATACAGCTGTGTATGCACATGTACATATGCATCCCTATTATATTCCCTTCACACAAAAACTACGCATATCCGGCACTGGGACCGCCGGGACTAAACTTTTGGAGGCATACGAATACATATACATATGTGCTCTCAGCTGCTTTATATACATGCATATAGGTATGTATGTATGTGCCTCACTGCCCACTTTGCAGCGAATTGCATGGCGTGTACTGCAGTACAGCTACAGCCCAACCGCATTAGCCGAGCGACCACTACCAACGTATGCGCAGAACTACCCGATGCCCGCAATCATTTAGCGCCCGCTCCCACCGCAACACTCACTCACAAACGCACGAGCACAGAAGTCGGTTTGAAGGTCAATAAAAAGTAAAACAACAAAAAAAACAGTCGCTGACAAAAATCGAATATACTTATATGCCTGTATATGGTGGTTTTGTTTTTGTTATTTCTTTGCTTTTTTACTCGTCTTTTTTAGGCTTTTGCCTCACTGGGGCAGTAGGTGGCATGCAGGCAGTTAATTAAATTTCACACGACGCTACATACGTTAAGTACACAAATACTGCGCGTAGGAATATTTTTAAATGTGTATGTATGTATTCGGGTGTGTATTTTTGTTTAATCGAAAGTTGTTTTATTGCTCGCTTTTACCTCGAAGCATTGCAGCGTTTTCAATTAAATGTTAGTGGATCTCGGCGAAAAATACTTTTAAGCCTAGAAAGGGTTCGAAGTTAATTAAATTAAATGTTTATATTAAACGGTATTATTGAAGTAAATACGTACATACTTATGTGTATTATCAATATTTTATAGTTTTAATTGGGCTAAAAATAGTTTTACAAATATGAGCTCTTCGTCGATCATTAATGAGAAATATTATTATTAAGCACGACAATATCAACAATTACCTGAAGATTTACGATTCTTTGCAAGATAACAACGTAAATATCGGCTAACAAAAAATCAGATCAAACGTGATTCAAAACAACCGTGTACTATGAGACTTTGTCCGAATAAGTCCAACAAGATAAAATCCATAATACCCTTCACGGTTGCATTTCTAATAGCTTTAAAGAGGTTCAAAAATATATATCTTGATTTTTATCGGCCAGTTTGTATGGTAGCTAACAAGTAATTCAATAGTCCCCAGCCTGCCTTAACGAAACACATTTTTTTGACAAAATTGGTTTATTTTTAGCCAACATAGTTCACTTCAAGGGTGATACACTGATTATACATTGTGACCCTCCAACTTTTCGATATCATTTTCGTGGTATGATTTGTCTTTGGCTTCAAAATTGGGTCCAGTTTCGGTAATCACCTCTTTATTTGACGAAAATTTCTTGCCAACAATCATTCCTTTGAGATCTGAGAACAGAAAATATACGCTGAGAGCCAGATCTGGATAATACGGTGGATGTAGAAGCAATTCGAAGCCCAATTCATGGATTTCTGCCATCTTTTTCACTGACTTGTGACACTTAGCTAGTCTTTTTTCACGGTAGTCAATAAATATTATTCCTTGCCCGTCCTAAAATACTGCAGTCCACTCAGACGGATGCCAAATCGACATCGAAGTGAAACGATGTAGTCATGTTTCAACCAATTGCACATATCGGTGCAAAAACTTGAAGCTTGAATATTTCCAAACACTGCTCCGAATCATCAACTCTTTGCTGATTTTGGCCAAAAGTGAGCTCGCTCGGCACCCACTTTGTACAGAGCTTTTTTATACCCAAATATAACGTGAATACGTGAATGATAAAATGTATGAGTTTAGTTGACATCTTTAGAGCTCCTGCTATCTCAAGCACATTCACTTTATCGTCATCCAAATTTATTTTGTGAAGTTTTTTGAAGTTTCCGTCGGTAACAACCTCTTTGCTGCGTCCACTGGCTTCATTGTCCCCAGTGCCCATTTCGCCTCGTTGAACTCAGCAAACCATTTTGCAACGTTTAGTTTCCCTGGTGCAGAGTCCAAGTAATGTTGATCAATCCGAACCCTGGCACATGAAGTTATTTTTAATGCATTTCTTTTCAAATAGCTAAAGTTTTTCAGCTGTAAAATTTATAAACGCGCCTTCTGAAGGTTAGGGCTAACTAAAACTCATATGGATTTTATTCTAGTAGCGCCAATCATTTGTTGGGCCGGGTTCAGGTTTTGTCTGCATGGAAGCTATATGTAGCTTGAGGAAAATAGGGCGTATGCAAAGAGCTGAGGGACTAGTTCGCCTATATACAAACGGACTTGGCTAAATCAACTCAGCTCGGCAAGCTGAATCATTAACTAAATATTTATGAAATTGGTTTCGATACACATATGACTCAGCCATAATATAGCAAGTTTAAAGGAAGGTTCCAACTTTTATTGAGGTTATTCTAAGATTCAGATCTAGTATCTCATGTTTAATTTAAGCTTCGAACTCTACTTAAGGTATTTTGTTCTGTAAATATCTCATGTTCAAGGAACATCATTGCCATAATGCTGTCACTGGAAATAATATTGATAACGCTCCAAAAACTCAACGTAGTACAAGAATACTTTCACAAATTCAAAAAAATAAGATGAACTGATCAAGATATTAAACCAAGTGATAATTCGGTTGGTGGAGCACGATGTGACTCGTTCCGTGGTTGTGGTTGGCCGTGGGGAAACAGGCAATTAATAAAAACAAAATGTTTTTTGTTTGGAAACACACTTACCACGTCTGCATCGGGTGAGCTATCGCGAAAGAAGAAAAAAGCGCAACTTTTTACCAATTAATATTTGGTTGGGTTCGAATTAAAACTTCGAAACAACTTAGAAGAAGAGATCGATCTGCCAACACAGACGTGGCAAAAGAAATCGGGCGGGGCCCCATTCTATCGGTGAATCGGCACTCAAAACCTTTTGAAAACCATTTTAAAATCTTTATACCAGCTCATTTTTGTAAAGAACGATCGCTTCCACTGCAACTCTGAAATATTTTTACCTTACAGTTCTCTATTGGCTTTCTCTTTCTAGGTCATTCTATTTACGGGAAACGTCAAAACACACACCTCATATTCGTAACGAACAGCTGTTAAGATTTAAGCACCATATTTTTATTTACATGCTATTTCGATTATCAAAGTTTATGGCTCTCACTCTCAACCCCCCATGGCCCCAAATCGAAATGAAAAGTTCGCTAAAAACAATAAAAAGAGCTGCTAACTATATGAATGTGTTTAAAGAGTGTGCGAAAGCTAAATTTCTGGCATGATGAATGCTATAAAAACACTGTGAAGCCAAATGACAAACGTGACTGCCGCGTCAAAGCGGACGGAGTGTCAAGCCGCAGCACTGTCAAATGGGCTTTTATGACATTTTCACAAAAAAAAAAAAAATAAACGGAGGCTGTGTTCCTAAACGCCAACTTTCGTGGGAGCGCGGGCGAAGCTGTTTGGAAATGGCAACTGTGCGAAGGGTGATAACGACAAGCGGGTGTAAGCTTCGGTTGTAGAAAACTAGCAGCAGCTGACGGCCGTGAATCATGCCAACCAATATAGCAGCCGGAAATTTGGAAGAGTACGGGAAATACGAACACACGCTGGCATATGCTACGAAAAGCTTTGAAAGTGTCGAAAGTTGAGTAATCATGAATGAGAGTGAGAGTACGCGCAGCAGTGGCCATTGAGAGATAAAAATATTTATTCGCATGTGCAAAATTATTTAGGTAAGTAGGTAGACATATTTTATATATACTTAGGTACATACATATATATTATACATAGGAGCAAATAGGTGTTGTTCTGTGTGCTTGATAAAGCACGAAATGCTGAAACAAACCAAAAGAAAACTATAGAGAACGTAAGAGAAGGGCAGCCGCTGTGGGCAACAAATGTCTGTACGTGTGTAAGAGAGCGACGCTGACGCAGTGCCTGTCAAAGGGCTGAGCTGTGCTCCAACCGATCAGCTGATGGCGGAATGGGAGCAGCGTCGCAACAAACGAAAATTTATATTACAAAAAAGCCAAATAAAACAAATGAGTTCGCCACCTTAATTCATGCATATATTCGTTGAAGTTTGAGTGTGTGACGAAGCCATGCGAAGTAGCCAAAGCGGTGCTCGCTGGTAGGGAGTATCATTATTTGTATCTGCCGGCAGCGCCGCATTACTCAGTGAGCTGATTAGCCTGTTGGCTTTTGAGCTGCGCCCCAAATGCACCACACACCTTTACCTACTCCTTAGGGAGCACCAAAAAAATCGATAGAAAACCCGTTCGCTCGCAAAAAACGCATATCAGCAAATGCATACAAATAAACGCTCACCAGTGCGCTCTCGGCACACCTGTGTGTCGGTCACATTGGCGCGGTGTAAGTGAGCGCCGGCCAAATTTTGTTAGCTGTACGTGCGCATTCTGGCCTTACCCTCACCGCACACGCAGATCCAGCAGCTGACCCGCCACCAACACCAACAACGCTGCCGACGCCGCACGACATGCGAAAGTACGAAATTTGACTCACATGTTTGTACCGGTTACGCTACGCTGCCGTTGCTGCTGCTGAGCGTGTGCATTTGCTCAGCGCAACTCAACAAAGCGTATCGAAAATCCTTGTCGTTAATTTTCAAGTTCATTGTCAAGGTCGCCCGCTCGCTCTCTTGCGGGCTCTGCTGCTTGCTCACGCCGTTCGGCGCTCACACTCTCACAGCCGTACCGGCAGTGCCGACGACGCTCACCACCACCATATGGCGGCGCAACAACAATCAACTGTGGCTGGTAGCGTTTGCGAAGCCAGCTGCAGCAGCGACAAGTTTTACTTTTCACTTTAATTCATTCGCATTTATTTTCGTTTTTTTCCCACTGTCGTTTATAGCTTTCGTTTTTTGCTCAGTTGCATCGCTTTTAAGGCTTTGTTGACAAACATTTCTACCTACGTGTGGGAATCTAAGTGTGTGCATCCAATGTATAATTGCAATGTACTATTCTAATATTTATATACATACATACATATGTATATATATGTATACATATGTACATAAATTTGTGCAATTACGTATGGCATATTTTCTTATATGGTGTGCAACGCCTATTGGCTTACTTTTGTAATCTTCGCAGCTGCGTTTTAGCGCATGCAATTTTCAGCATCTCATTAGCCACGTAAAGCCTAAGTCTAATTTTACCCGAGCGCACCATGTTGCACAAGGATATTAAAACTTTTTCCTTACTCAACAGCTGCTTGTACTGGCTGGTTGGCTAGTTTTTATGGTGGGAAAGTAATGATTTTGTAAATTTTTCTTCTTCACCTCCAGCTTTCCAGTTTAAATGCACTTTTTCCAGAATTTTATAGTTTCGGCTCTCCTAGTAAGCCGATACAGATTTTTGGCTCTCATTTCAACTACTGTCGCAATACAAACCTCACATGCAGTTATGGGAACAGGAAGAGCTTCGTGAATACAATGGCCGTAAACTAACTGACTCGTTTCCTAATTTCTGGAAATCATCGATTAATTATGCCTTGAACAAAGTATATTAGGTTTGTCACTTAGATTTTAACAACCAGAAGGACATGTGAGTCCTACAAAATATACAATATTTATTTATAATTAATCAGCGAGATGAGCTGAACCAATTTAGGCATGTTCGTCTGTCTGTCGGTATGTTTGTCCGCCCGTCTATCCAGCTGTTTGTGTATACCCGATCTAGTTCTCAGCTTTTGAGATATCGATCTGAAATTATGCGCACTTAATTCTTTCTCCAAGAAGCTGCTCATATGTGAGAACCAACGGTATCGAACAACTGTAGCATATAAAGGTCGATCCAATTCGGGGTTACCTACCTAAAAAACAAAAACACATAAACTTCAAATTTAATGGAGATTGTTTATTAACATTCGAAAGAACATTCTTTGGTATTTATGTTTTGTAGATCATCTCTTTTAAATGTTGGCTGCGGCTACGTCTCAGATGGTCCATCCGTTGAGCCCAATTTTCGAAGACTCGTTTGAGCAAAAGATGCATTTTGAACGCTTTCAATTTAAGATCTTGACGTAAAATACACGAAGTCGTTCCATACGTCAGTCCGACTTGTGCGAATGTTGAACGGTTTGTAAACGATGTTCAGCTGTAAGTCTTTCCATGAAGAAATGCCAAACAATACTGAACAAAAAAAAAAATATGACAGCTTGACATGGCTCACGCGTGATCTGTCAGCGAAAGACTATTGAAAAAAGTACCTCTACTTGGACCACCCGCTAGATTCCATACAAACTGGTGGATATATATCAAGTTTTTGAGTGAACAATTTTGTTTTACATGACTACATATTTGTCGGAAATTTGTGGATTATTCTACGACGTACAATTATGCTTCGAACAAATTGTTCAGATTGCACTATTATAGCATATAGTTGACATACAAACTGCCTGATCCATATCTTGTGTGGAAAACTTTTTTATTTGACCAGATAACTTAACAAACTTCGGCATGTATTATTGTTCCCAGGCAGACCTACATTCTTCGATCAAATACGCGGCATCTTGCATATCTTTTAAAATTTTTTAATTGAAATATTTCGAAAAAGTGAACAAAAACTTCTCTGTTCAAAAAACTTGAAAATTTCCGTAGAGTCATTTAAATAGAGCGTGCGCCTATTGCGAAACATCGATCTCGGAAAGATTTTTTGTTGCCTTCGAAACCAATTATTTCTACATAAAAATTACTAGAAATCTACTTTTCGAATGGAATCCGAATACTCAGCAAACCTTAAGTGAAGGTGAGTTCGTTCCGATTCTGAAATATTAGAACGAAGTTTAAAACATAACCATTTATTTCCAGAAAACAAAAAAAAAAACAAAAATACGGACGATCTTTTGGGTTCTAAGAACCGAACCGCATGAAAATCGGGCGAAAAGTTTGCAGGTGACTGCATGAAGTTAGCAGTGTAACTTCTAAGTTAGATAAATTACTGGCTATTTCTAAATTTTTTACACAAACGGACCTAAGAAGGTTTCTTGAAACTTACTTAATTTACTAGGTAAGGATAGTAGAGGCCCTTGAGAGCTTTTAAAGCTTTAAGCTTTCCACTATCCTTATTAAGGCGACCTAGGAGGGTTTCTTGACACTTACTTAATTTACTAAACAATGACAGTAGAGGCCTATAAGAGCTTTTGAAGCCTTCAGCTATCCTTATCTAGTCTCCCGAGTAAGTGAATTAGAACTTATTGAAGATATCGCACAAATTGGTAACTGCAATTTTTTTGGAGAAATAATTCATAATGAAATAATATGCTGCAGAAATAAAAATTGACTTCATATGGATGAACATATGATGCATAAAGTATTTTCTTTTGAGTATATTTTTTTTGTTTCAGAAGGTATCAAGTACTCTCTATGTGATATTCGTCATCGAAGAATTCGATAGTGGGTACGTTGCTGAAACTTGGTTTGTCGCAAACGATGTAAATTATAAGTATAAGTCATTATTCTTCTTCCTTTTCTCTGTTTGGCGCCAATTGGAGATTCCAAGCGTTGTCCTTCTCCACCTGGTCTTTTCAACGGAGTGGAGATCTTACTCTTCTTTTTCCCCCGGCGGGTACTGCGATGAATACTCACAGAGCTGAAGTGTTTCATCCATTCGGACGACATGACCTAGCCAGCGCAGTCACTGTCCCTTAATTCGCTGAATTATGCCAATGTCGTCGTATACCTCGTACAGCTCGACTACGGTATTTGCCGTTGCCAATGCGCTAAGGACCATAAAACTTTCGCAAAATCTTTCTCTCAAAAACTCGTAACGCCGACTCATCAGCGCCCATACCTCTGCACCATATAGTAGGACGGGGATGATGAGTGACTTGGTGGCTTACTTATCCAGTCTGGAGAAAGCAGAACTAACTGCGCGGTTGTTAAGGACAATGATATCAATATTATCGGCGTAAGGCAGCAGCTGTACACCGTTATAGAATATTGCACATTCTCTATTAAGATCTGCAGTTCGAATTATTTTCGAATGGAGCATTTTGAAGAAGTCACATGATAGAGAGTCGCCTTGTCTGAAAGCTTGTTTTGTCTATTGGGTATACATATATTGGTAGAAATACCACTGATATTGTTTATATGACATATCTTAGGGCATTTCTTGCCTTATACGACGAGTTGTAAGATTTGTGTTATAATATAGGAAACATTTTTGTTCCGAAAGTATGAATTTTTCTTTGCATCACATCATTCTCGTTGAAAACATTGCATGCCTCGAGGTATCTTGAAATTTGTAAGGCCTAACAAAACAACAGAAATACCTGACTAAACATCTACTAAAGGCCTTAGCGTCATATACATATACTTACTAAATGATTATATAGTAATGGGTATGTATGTCGGTATTATGGCGACAGAATTATAAGTGAGCACGAGAACTTTCATAGTATGTGGGGAAAACAATAGAGAAATGCACATAGGCTCGTTCTAAGGGTACTACGCTCAGCGTGCATGCCAGCACATAGCATATATGATATACCAATATGGTATTTATTTCTAAAGTACATAATTCTTCTTCTTCTGCGTTGCAACGCTGAACAAGTTTTGCTGACATCATCAGTATTATTCCCTGACCAACCTTACGGAAAATCGAAACAATTGTGTTGCATGCATTTACATACATACAAATGAATACATATGGATACATTATAGGTATGTAAGTGTATTTATAAGCGATTTTGTTGTTTTGGAATATCACATGCACGACAGGCAGCCAGCTTTTGTGAAATTGGAGAAAATAATTTGATTGCTTTACGTAACGCGTGCAGTGGGAGAGGAGAACCGGGTAACTTTAGGAATATATTATATTATATTATACTTTATATACATACGTATACTATATGCTATATATTAGAAAACTATAAAATGTGGTTGGGCATGTTTGTAGTTCAAATGTTTGTATAGTATTCTTTCAATATGTGTCTAAAAAATCAGCGGAGCGCTTTGCAGTGGAATAGAAATATTATAATTCGTTCAGTGCATTATACAACGAGCAGTGATTCACAAGCGTAATACTTACGCTGCCCACTTCGCTGAGCTCATATTGCATTGTATGTATGTAGGTATCTAGGTATATGACTGCATCTATTTTCTTTCTGATTTTCTTTTTTCACTTTTTCTATGCAAATTTTCTTTTTTTCGCTTATATAAACTAATTGAATGTCATCTAGGAGACAAATTGTCGTCGCGTGTGTTTTTGCTGAGATGCGTGTGCATGTAGGTGTGAATATAGTTTCTCATAAAAATAAATAAGCGGATAAAAATAACTTATTTTTATTAAATATATAGATGATATATGCCATTTCAACATTTTATAAATACTTTTTTTTATTATATGTATAAGTATGTAATTATAAAGGGTGATCCAATAAGAGGTCACAGAGAAACTTCAAATTCAATAGAGAATGTTTACTATCATTCGAAAGAGCATTCTTTGGCATTTATTTTTTGAAGATTATCTCTCAGATGGTCCATGCGTCCACTTTTCAATGACCCTTTCGAGCATTTCGACTGGTAACTGGCGTATGACATGCGTGATGTTTTGTTCCAAGGCCTGAATCGTAGCGGAATTGTTCGCATAGACATTAGACTCTAACTATCTTCACAGGAAAAAGTCTAACGGTATGATATCACACGATCTTTATAGCCAATCGAGCGACCCAAAACATGAAATTATCTGCTCACCGAAGTGTACTCCTAATAAATTCATTAACTGTTGAAACCAAATGTCGCCGAGCTTCAATTTCAGATATCAAATAATCGGTTATTATCGATTACGATATACGATTACGTTCTCATCGGCAACATTTTTGAAGAAATATGAACCGATAATTTGAGCGTCCCACAAATCACACCAAACCGTTGTTTTTTCTATATGAAATGACAGTTTTTAACAGACAGCTTGACACGACTCACGCGCGATCTGTATAAAAAAGCCTATTAAAAAGTATCTCTACATGGATCACCTGTTATTAATAGCTTTTTTTATACCCTGTAAAAGTTATATTAAGTTTGCTACGAAATTTGTAATTTCTAAAAAGAAACGTTGTAGACCCCATAAAATAACCAGCATGAAGAACTGAGTTGAGTTAGCCATGTCTGTCCGTCTGTTTATCTGCATATAAGCAAACTAGTCCCTCAGTTTCCGAGATATCAATCTGAAATTTTACACACGTTCGTTTCTCTTCAAGAAACTGGCCATTTGTCGAAACTACCGATGTGGGACCACTATAACTTATCGCAGCCATAGAAACTGAACGATCGGAATTAGATGATTGTGTGGATAACTTGCACATTTAACGAGATATCTGCATGTAATTTTGAATGGCATATCGCATGAGGCAATGGTGCAATCTCCCAAAAAATTAATTGGATCGAACGACTATAACTCATAGCTGTCATGCAAACTGAACGATCAAACTCAAGTTCTTGTAAAGATTTTGTAGTACTATATATGTGAAGGGTATTATAGTTTCATTGCAACCAAAATTAACGTTTCTTTCTTATTTTAATACGTATATATACATATGTATATATTTATATATGTTTGCACTTTCTGGCAAATTTTCCACATTTCAAAACATTTCGCTTAATTTAGCTTTATTTCTATTTCAAATTTCTACAATACACGTACCTTAAGTCCACTAAATTGATGACAGCTGGCAGCGTAAAAGATTGAAATCATTTTCTTTTTGTTTTTTGTTGTTGTTATTTTCTCAAATTGCTTTGCAGTTGCACACCTGCAGTCATTGTGCGCACTCAAGGGTACAATTAGCAGCAGTTATGCCAAAAGTCTTATTTCGAGCAACTTTTGAATGCTTTGTAATGTTGCGAAAAAATTTTTGAATTCAAATTTAAATTTGTAATTTTACAGAAATATTGTTTAACTTCAAACAATAGTTTTTTGAAATAATAATTTCAAATTTTCAGTGAAGGATTTCTTAAAAAATCTTGAGGAATTCTACTGACTTGGCATTGCTCCACTGCATGCTCTTATTTTTGGTGGCTAATTGTACACTTTGTTAATTGTGAAACTATCTGGCGATATTGTTTTATGGACCGTTAAGAGATTAAGTGTTTTTATTGACATATATAACTGTATGTGTATGGTTTTGGTGAAAAAGGAAATAAGAATCGCCTGTAAATAATATTAAAAATAGTGTAGACGGGCCAAAAGCAAAATCTACTTTAATGTGGTGCTTTTCGAATACATACAAAATAATAACTTAGAGAATAGCTGCAAAACTCAAGGTAGAAACATGTTTTTCACTTTATCTTTCTTACAATTTTTGCAAATTTATATATAAACTTTATTTAGGACTTTATTTTATGGTAACAAGAGTAAAATTTTTTGTTTCCAAAATTTATCTTCTCTGTGACACTTTTATATTTGAATTTGGTCAATCATCTTCGTCATTGGTGAACAACTTCGTCTTTATGGATTCGTTAAGACGTTTGTCTACGACTTTCTTGCATAGAGGAAAAATCACTCTTTACTGTGATGGCGATATTTTGGTGAAAGATCTTTATTCCGGTCGTCAATATTTTCGGAACTCATATGTATGATTGTCTCTTTAGGCGTAGTGCCGTTGGACAAATATACTAATTTCTGCTGGAACAACAAACTTCATTCGTTTTATTATTTAAAACAAAAGTTCTAACAATAATAACAAGAATACCGGGTACTTTTTCATATAAAAGGCACTAGTAAAATTGAATCCATATAATTTTTAGTTAGCCCTAACCTTGAAAAAGCGCGTGTGGAAATTTGACTGCTGCCGGTTTATTAGTTTGTGAGTTATATATTTTTGAGTGAAGAAACCTTTGCTATTGTGAAGAAAAATGGATTGAAATAAACTTTATGCTTTAATAAAGCGTCCGTGGAAAAACAAAAACTGTGAGTTGAAAAGTGATTTGCTAAGTTTGAACGAGGTGAAATGCGCACCGGGGACGATGAAGCCAGTGGACGCAGTAAAGAGGCTACCTACGAAGTCCGAAGTTGTTCGAGATAGCAGGCACTCTAAAGATATCAATTGAACGTTTACATCTTATCATTCACGAATATTTGGGTACGAGTAAGTTGTGTGCAAAGTTTATGCCGCGCGAGCTCACTTTTGGTCAAAAACAACGATGAGTTGATGAATCGGAACCGTGTTTGGAGATATTCAGCCGTAATAAACACGAGTTTTGCGTCGCTATGTGACAATGAATGAAACATGGCTCCATCATTTCACTCTGAAGGTCATTTGGAAGTCATCCGAGTGGATTGCACACGATGAATACGCTCCAAAGCGTGGTAGATCGCAACAGTCGGCTGACAAGATTAAGGCGTCTGTATTTTGGGATGCGCATGGAATAATTTTTATTGACTACCTTGAAAAAAAAAAAAACATCAACAGCGACTATTATATAGCGTTATGGGACCGTTTGAAATCGCTGCAAAACGACCACATTTAAAGAAAAAGAAAGTACTGTTTCACCGTGTCACAAGTCAATAAAAACGATGACAGAAATCCATGAATTGGATTCGAGTTGCTTTCGCATCCACCGCATTCTCCAGATCTGACCATTCAGCACTTACTTTCTAACCTCATATGTCAAAAGAATGATGGCTGGGAAGAAATTGAAACTGGGGTCTATTTTGAAGCCAAGGACAAATCATACTAAGAAACTGATATCGAAAAGTTGAACGGTCGCTATAGACAATGTATCATCCTCCATATGAAAATAGAGTTCCGGTAATACTATACTCAGAATGTAAGCGATGTAGAAATACTTCATTGAGTGTTAAATTTATAGTTGCTTCAACAACTGTAAATCTTTCGCAAAACCTTTCTCTCTAACACTCCTAGGTGATGTCATTGTCCATGCCGTCTATGCCTCTACTTTATATAGCACATATGTACAGTTTGGTCTTTGTTCGTCTAGAGAGGACTTTACTTTTCAATTGCCTACCCAGTTCAAACTAGCATCAGCCTCAAGGCCGTAATTGTGGTTGATGTTGATGATGGTTCCAAGATAGAACATCAAAGTTATGACTGTCACAAAGGTTTACGTGCAAAATCGCGAATGCGATGACCGATTGTTTGATAACAGGAGATATTTCGACTCACCGACATTAAAAACTAACACAGGATTTATCTACGACTGCTGTAAGCGCTGGTCCTTGGTATCAAAAACTGCGAGATATGAATCATTCGACGCCTAGCATCGATCCCAGCCAATTCACTAAGTTACCGAAAGTGTGTTTATCGAGACGTTTGACCCTCGGTTAGGTAAAAGCTTAAGAGCGAAGAGAAAGTGCATAGTTAAATCCAACCACTCTTTCTTCATAATGATTTGGCAATCTGCGTCCGAAAATAAATTTAGCCTCACCGCATGTGAGCAAATTGGACATTAAACTACGTCGAGATGAGCTTTGCTTCGTTGCTTAACGATAGCGATTTGCTTGTCAAACGTCACAGCAGCGCATTGTTACTGGCGTGGGTGGTTTAAAAGCATGTAAAGCTAAAGAGAATATGGTCTAAAAAGGATGAACTAGCTCAAATCACTTCGAAGACTTACCCACCAAAAAAAAGGGATTGTTTATTTTGAGCTTTTGCCCTACAATTCGACATTTAGATATCAATATCATCGGCATACGCCAGCTACTCTTATAAAAGATTGTACCTGCTCGATTAAGTTCTGCAGCTCGAATTATTTTCTCCAGCAGCAGGTTAAAGAAGTCGCACGATAGGGAGTCGCCTTGTCTGAAACCTCGTTTGGTATCGAACGGCTCGGAGAGGTCCTTCCCGATCCT
Source organism: Bactrocera tryoni (assembly GCF_016617805.1). Lineage (NCBI taxonomy): Eukaryota > Metazoa > Arthropoda > Insecta > Diptera > Tephritidae > Bactrocera > Bactrocera tryoni. The sequence continues at coordinate 55,251,081 of NC_052499.1, forward strand.
GACGGAGCTTTTCGTGTTGCTCAACGTCAGTTTACACAGCCGTATTAGTTTTGCGGGGATACCAAATTCAGACATCGCGGCATAAAGGCAGATCCTTTTCGTGCTGTCGAAAGCAGCTTTGAAATCGACGAAGAGGTGGTGTGTGTCGATTCTACTTTCACGGGTCTTTTCCAAGATTTGGCGTACGGTGAATATCTGGTCGGTTGTTGATTTTCCAGGTCTAAAGCTACACTGATAAGGTCCAATCAGTTTGTTGACGCTGGGCTTTAATCTTTCACACAATACGCTCGATAGAACCTTATATGCGATGTTGAGGAGGCTTATCCCACGGTAGTTGGCACAGATTGTGGGGTCTCCCTTTCTATGGATTGGACATAGCACACTTAAATTCCAATCGTTGGGCATGCTTTCGTCCGACCTTATTTTACAAAGAAGCTGATGCATGCTCCTTATCAGCTCTTCGCCGCCGTGTTTGAATAGCTCGGCCGGCAATCCATCGGCCCCCGTCGCTTTGTTGTTCTTAAGGCGGGTAATTGCTATTCGAACTTCTTCATGGTCGGGCAATGGAACGTCTGCTTCATCGTCATCGATTGGGGAATCGGGTTCGTCTTCTCCTGGTGTTGTACGTTCACTGCCATTCAGCAGGCTGGATAAGTGTTCCCTCCCTCCATAAATAAAGTACCACTTGGACTAGTTTTTTGCCTGGAAAGCTAAAAAATTTTATCCCAGCCGTAGCTGAAAGTGTGCACGAAGACCGTGCAAGTAAGTTCTGACTGGTTAATTTTAAGGCGTAGTATATCCTCACCCGCACAAAACGAACAATCTATAGATTCAATCGGAAGTATTACATCCGTACATATTGTTTTCAGAATATACACACATGCATACAAACATACAGTTATATGTACATATGTATGTATGTAAAGGCATAAACCTTGAAAGATTATGCCAGCTGAATATTTGCTGAAAAATTTCCAAGCAATATTTAATTTTAGCTGCCAACAAAAACAAAAGCTAGCAGCAGTTGCTGTAAATACATTACATAACACTTATCAATAAAAATGCAAATGTGCACACACACACACACATATGCACATGCAAACATCCCATGAATGCAAAATGTAATGCAATTGCGATGTGATGTGCGGCAATATCTAATTCAATTAAACAATTAAACTGCAATGCACAACGAAAATAGCAAAAGCAAAGCAAGTAAAAACGAAACAAATAAATTCAATTAACAACCAAATCGCAATGCAGCAATTTGGAGAAATGCTAAGCCGGAGAAGAGGCAAGAAATTGCATTCAAACGTTGGCTGGCCAAATAGTATGGCAAGGAAATTGCAACAAGTTAACCGAAAACTGTTAGAAAATTCACAGATATGTTATATACATCAATATGATCCTCAGAGATCGAACATTTGGACGCAAGTTTGGCTCGAAACAAGCATTTGGTTCTGTTATAGAATATGCAAAACATACTGAATGTTTTCTCAACACATTTGCAGTGATCGTCATCGAAAGGGGGTCTCTCAACCGAGGATGCTCTGATCTTGTCATTCAAGTGTTCTTCTTAAGTGGCGGGTCTCCAGCGCACAAACTTGGTGAAGAAAGTTTTGCCTTCCCACTTTAGCTCGCCTTCCAACACATATATTTTTAGCTACTCAGAGGATACTGGGTCCATGGTCGGGAGTTGTGTGCTGCTTGAGCCATATATGAAAGAATGATTTCCCCTTCCTTTCCACTATAAAAGGGAAGGACGTCTCCGAGCCGTTCGATACCAAGCGGGGTTTCAGACAAGTCGTGTGACTTCTTCAATCTATTTCTGGAGAAAATACGAGCTGCAAAGCTGAATAGATAAGGTACAATCTTCGACAAGAGTGCACAACTGCTGTCATACGCCGATAACATTTATATCATTGCCCTCAACAACCGCACCATTCTGCTTTCTCCAGCCTAGCTAAGAAAGCGAAGCTAATGGGTCTGGTAGTGAATGTAAAGAAGATGGCATATCTGCTGACATCAAAGAAACAGTCATCACATTCGCGACATGGCTCCCACGTCACTGTTGACTGTCATTACTTCGAAGACGTAGAAACTTTCGTCTGTCTTGAAACCAGCATTACCACCAACAACACTGTCAATCTCGAAATCCAATGCAGAGTAACTCTTGTCAACAAGTGCTACTTCGAACTGAGTAGCCCACTTAGAAGTAAAGTCCTCTCTCAACGAGCTAAGACAAAATTCTACAATTCATCATCCCCGTCTCGTTACATGGCGCGGAAGCATGGACGATGACAACATCTGGTAAGTCGACGTCACGTTTTCGAGAGAAAGATTCTGTGAAAGATTTATGGCAACGGTGAATACCGCAGTCGATGGAAGGACGAGCTGTAAGAGATATTCAACTACATTAGCGTAGTAAGCGAATTAAGAGACAGAAGCTATGCTGGCTAGATCATGTCGTTCGAAAAACACTCCAGGCTTGAGAGCATTCGACGCAATACCACGACGTTGAAAAGACCAGGTGGAGAAGGACCTAATTGCACTTGGAATCTCTCCAATAAAGAAGAAGAAGATATACTGAATTTCTCTTTTACATGTACTATGTCGACGATCACTTCCCTTAGTTAGATCTTAGCATTTGGTGAATCGAACAAACCATTTTACTTATAATAAAAGTTGTTCAAGGCTAACTCAGACATCTACAGAAAAAATAGAGATAATTTATATGAGATATAATCATATAATTTTATATTGAGATCAATGTCTTGGTGTTACTTTAAGATATAAATTATTTCAAAGTTCTAGTGAAATGGAGCTTTAAACTCTTTTAGCGGAAAAATGGTATTTATATTTATAAAACAAGGGCCACTTCCAGATGTATCGAATAATATTTTGCATCTGAGGGCTTGCGACAAGTTACAAATAGGACAAGAAGAAACTAGAAATATTTAAAGAATACGTTTTAGGCGATAGCCTCTATATAAATATGATCAGAGATCGCGACTGACGCCGCTCAAAAGAAGCTCCTATCGACCGTTTTTTATACGATCGCCGACGTTTTCTTCTGGGTGTTACAAACATCGTGGAAAAGCTATATTAACCCTGTTCAGGGAATCTGAAGTTATTATATTTAGCACAGGGAGTGCCTTACGTTGCTTTGAAAGAGTCAGCGGAAAACTATGCATCGCGATTGACTACTACTGGTTCCAGTTACTTACTAGAAATTTGGCCAAGCTCATTAGAACTGAACTAGTTTGGAACTACTTCGATTCATTGCAGGTTATACAGTCTAATAAAATACATATGTATGTAAATGAATATCAAACGGAAATTAAAATACTTCGATTAAACTGAAAAGCAAGAAAGGTGTTATTCATTCCCATATACGTACATACAAACTTATGAGTATATATGTACATATGTATATCATTGAGCAAACATCTCGATATCGGTATGTACAATGTGCGAATTTCGCCATTCTTGCTGCACATTTTCATACTCTGTATCCTTAGATTGCATGTTTCTTTGAAGAAAGAGAAATATTCCTGGCATTCTTATTACTATCTTAATTGAGAGCAGCGTAAAAGTTTTTTATAGAATTTAGCGAAAATTTTCCGTAAACATTTTATAGCTTCTAACGTGTGAATTGAATGGAACTCTCCAAAAATTAAGTCTTCTGCTCAAGTGCCAAAGCCCACTAAACAAACATATGGTTTACTGGAAAAGTGTTTGATATGACATCGAAAAATGACCGTCGAAAAATGCCCAATTTGTAGATAACTCTTAAAGTATTACTAAAGTATGGGAATCAAGGTACAGATCAAGGCAATTGAGAAGTAAAGTCCTCTCTCGACGAATAAAACCCAAATTCTATAAGTCACTCATCATTCTCGTCCTTCGTTAAAGGCTAATCCGCTAGAGAAACATTCCGTGAGATTAATGGTGTTTTGGGGGATGGTACTCTATCACTTCAAAATGCGGAGGAATGGTTTCGACGATTCAGAGCGCGTGAAAACGACACCACGGAAAAGCCAGCCGGCGGAAAACCTGTGATGACGAATACCGATCAAATCATGGAAAACATCGAATTAGACCGGCATGTGGCCAAGAAGATGGGAGTTAGTCACCAAACCATTTCAAACCATCTGCAGAAGGCTGGATACACAAAAAAACCTTCTGGACCGAACCAACGCCTGCGATATGCTGCTGAAACGGAACGAACTCGACCCATTTTTAAAGCGGATGGTGACTGGCGGCGAAAAATGGATCACATACGACAATATCAAGTTAAAAGGGTCGTGGTCGAAAACCGGTGAATCACCCCAAACAGTGGCTAGGCCGGAATTGACGGTCAGGAAGGTTTTGCTGTGTGTTCGGTGAGATTGGAAAGGAATCATCAACTATGAGCTGCTCCCATATGGCCAGACGCTTAATCTAACATTTACTGCGAACAACTGGACTGCTTGAAGCAGGCGATCGACCAGAAGCATCCAGAATTGGCCAACAGGAAAGGTGTAGTGATCCACCAGGACCACGCTAGACCACACACTTCGTTGATGACTCGACAGAAGTTACGGGTGCTCGGATGAGAGGTTTTATCGCATCCATCATATAGCCCGGACATCGCGCCAAGTGATTACCACCTGTTCTAGTCCATGGCGAACGCCCTTGTTGGTGTAAAGTTGAACTCAAAAGAGGCTAGTGAAAAGTGGCTGTCCGAATTCTTCGCAAATAAGGAGGGGTACTTCTACGAGGAGGGTAGAGCAAAGAAGCGGAAGGGAGATATTTGACAACCCTATATGTTACTAGTATGTACATATATACTAAAACGAAATGCCAATAAATGCAACTTAAAACATGAAAAAACGTTAACTTCGGCTGCACCAAAGCTAATATACCCTTCACAGGTGCATTTCTTTTAGTAACTATGTGTCCAGTTTGTATGGAAGCTATATGCTATAGTAATCCGATCTGAACAATTTTTTCAGAGATTATTTTATTACCTTAAGCAGTAATCCATGTCAAATTTCGTGAAGATACCACGTCAAATGCGAAAGTTTTCCATACAAGCCCTTGATTCCGATCGTTCGGTTTGTATGGCAGCTATATGCTATAGTTAACCGATCTGAACAATTTCTTCGGAGATTACATTATTGCCTTAGAAAATAATCTATACCAAATTTCGTGAAGATACATTGCCAAATGTGAAAGTTTTCCATACAAGAACTTGATTCCGATCGTTCAGTTTGTATGGCAGCTATATGTTATAGTGGTCCGATATCGGCAGTTCGGACAAATGAGCAGCTTCTTGAAGAGAAAATGACGTTTACAAAACTTCAAAACGATATCTTAAAATCTGAGGGACTAGTTCGTATATATACAGCCGTACAGACGGACCGACAGACAGATGGACATGGCTAAATCGACTCAGCTCAACATACTGATCATTTATATAGTATATATACTTTATAGGGTCTTTGACGCTTCCTTCTGGGTATTACAAACATCATGACAAACTTAATATACCCTGTTCAGGGTATAATCAGCGTTGCTCCTTCGCCAACAATCGATATACACTAAGAACAATCATACGATTGAGATGACTCAACGGTTTTGAGAACTATTCGCGTAATGACTTTAGGCGGCCCATATGCCATATACGTAATATCTAATAACTTTGTGTATATGTGTGTCAAAGTATGTGTGCATGTATGTGTAAACCGCAAAAATATGCACAATTATAAGCGAGGCAAAGATTCATCTATATTTCTCTTATATACCAGTTAAAAATATATATAGCATGTTCGACCGATATTGAGACAAATGTATGAGTGTGTGTGTCTGAGCACAAACACATTTGAATGCGGAGGAGATGCGCACTTTGACGGTGCAGTGCACATATTCACATGCCATACATACATAGCTGTCATAGGCACGTATGTATGTGTGTGTGTACACACAGGGCAATTACTTGGACGCTGATATACTTAGAACAAGTGAAGTATATACAATGTACATATGTACATATATGCAAATGTATGTACCCTTATATAGTGCTGCATATACATATGTATGTAGCCTCATAGTAGTAAATATGAGCATGCATATGTAAACTCAAGGTGTGGCGGCATTACTGCCAACGAACAACAAGGAGCTCCCAACTGTCAGCGGCGAACGCGGCGAGCAAACAGATTTAGCAGCAGCTGGCCGATGCTGGGGCAATAAATAAGTGCTGTTGCAGTGCTGCACAAACGCATTCGTGCTATTACATAATATCCTTGAACTTGAGCAGCAATGTACCTATGTATGTATGCGCAGTGGTGAAGCAAGAGCGTTTCGGGTGCGGGCGGGAGGCTCCACAAGAAAAGTGCCATATCTGGTGTTTGCCTGCCCGACTGGCGGTTGATCGGCTGTTCCGTTGGTTGTCGATGCTCGTGCGCCCGTCTGTTTGTGCGCCACAGCGCTGATGCTGGCCAACAGCAGCGCCGTCGCTGTGCTCTTTGGGTCGCTCGGTTTGTTGGTCTCTCGGTTGGTAGGTCTTCCAAAGCACTGCACACCACCGCACACCACCCCGACGTGCCAACACTCCAGCAGCACCAGCACCAGCGCTGCACTATTGTTGCTAAGCGGCGGTGCGTGGCGCGGCGTTCGTTTGTATGCATGTCTGCATATTTCGCGCAACGCTCTTCGGCTGCAGCTTCGGCGAAGCGTCAGCAAACCACACATTTCGTTATTTGAAGTTACATACACATATGTACATACATATATACTTGCTTAGTAGTTGTGCTTTTTATTGCATGTACTTGCCGTTGTTTTGTTGTTGTTGCTTTTGTGTGGAATTTCAGGCTGCCTTGCTGCTGTTGCTGCTCTGGCTACGTTTCGGACTCCCTGTTGGCATTGAAAATCGCAACGAACGTGTACGAGCGAATCGAATGAGGAATACACAAAATGCGCTGCACAGCAACAGCAACAACATATACATATACATTATCGCAAATAACAACAATACAAATTGCAATGTCTGCATTGAGTAAATGTGCCCAACAGTACTTTATACATACACACATGCAGCACGAGCTCGTGAGGAGTCCACCAGCCAGCAGCTCAGCAGTCAGCAGACGTCAGCCAACCAACCAGGCGGCCAAACGACCAAACGACGAGCGATCGGCCAACTGAACTGCGTTTCGCAGCAAATCGGATGGTTGCAGCCGTCACTGCCACCGACCGGACGACCGTACGACGCGCCGGACCCCATGACACAGTGGTACAGTTGCGTAAATTCGTGGCAAATTGAGCAAAAATCGAATTGGGCGGCTTAGAAATCCATGAAATGCCGAATTTTTGGCATGACAGGAAAAAATACACAACAACAAAAGCAAAAAACACTAAATTCAAAATTTAATTTAAAAAATGCGATGCAAACCAAATGCGCATACAGTGGAAAAACTTATTTTTATTAGAGCTGAAGAGAAAGCAAAAAGAGTTAAAATATTAAACAAAAGTAAAATTATATAAAAATAGTTAACAGTGCAATATGACATCAGTTTCAAAACCGCGTAACTAATACGAGTCATGCTCACACACCAAAATTTTGGTGTGTGTGTGTGTTTGATGAGATGGCGGCACTTCCTTTGTTAGTCCCAAGTAAAAATGGCACGCGAAAATGACATCAACCAGCGTTTGTGGAGCGCAGCGGCGAGGCGGCGGGGCTGTTAGCAAGGTAAGCGGACCCACAGCTACAAACAGACAGACACAGCGATTGGGGAAGAATAAAACGGGCACACACGTCAAACGTCAAACGTCAAAGATTTAACGTTAAAAGCAAAAATCCAATTGTTAAACAGAAGTTCGCTGGAATATTTACATATTTATATGCTATACGTTTGTACATACATATGTATATGTATGTGTGTATATTTGTTTGTATGGAAGCGTAATAGAGATAATTACGATCAAATAACAATGAGATTGAATGTAGGCAACAACAAAGATAAACTAATAGCCAGCATATATGTATGTATGTATATTCAGGTATAAACTAAGTATGTATGTATATATTTGAAAACCACAATATATATATATATGTAATATGTAATTAGTATATACTACATACATACATATGCACATTTGTATATACTCGCACAAAATTATGGCTGTAATAAACAATAACTAATCGCTAAGAAATATATATACATACATACATAAATAATATTTTATTTATATAGTTAATATATTATTCAGCAAAACAGTTATACATACATTTGTATAAATTCATATGTATGTACACTAAAATAATATATATGTATATACACTTACTTATACAGATACCTGCCATGAATACCCATTAGACTGAGCTTCCTATACCCTGAACAGGGTATATTAAGTTTGTCACGAAGTTTGTAACACCCAGAAGGAAACGTCGGAGACTCTAAAAAGTATATATACTATATAAATGATCAGTATGTTGAGTTGAGTCGATTTAGCCATGTCCGTCTGTCTGTCTGTATATATACGAACTAGTCTCTCAGTTTTTAAGATATCGTTTTGAAGTTTTGTAAACGTCATTTTCTCTTCAAGAAGCTGCTCATTTGTCCGAACTGCCGATATCAGACCACTATAACATATATCTGACACACAAACTGAACGATCGGAATCAAGTTCTTGTATGGAAAACTTTTGCATTTGACGTGGTATCTTCACGAAATTTGGTATAGATTATTTTCTAAGGCAACAATGTAATCTCCGAAGAAATTCTTCAGATCGGTTAACTATAGCATATAGCTACCATACAAACTAAACGATCGGAATCAAGTTCTTGTATGGAAAACTTTCACATTTGAAAAGATATATTCACGAAATTTGGTATAGATTATTTTCCAAAGCAACAATGTGATCTCCAAAGAAATTTTTCAGATCGGCTAACTATAGCATATAGCTGCCATACAAACCGAACGATCGGAATCAAGTTCTTGTATGGAAAACTTTCACATTTGACGTGGTATCTTCACAAAATTTGACATGGATAACTGCTGAAGGTAATAACATAATCTCCGAAAAAATTGTTCAGATCGGATATATATACTACTATCGGACTATAGGATATAGCTTCCATACAAGCTAGACACATAGTTACTAAAAGAAATGCACTTGTGAAGGGTATATTAGCTTCGGTGCCGCCGAAGTTAACGTTTTTTCTTGTTTTGATTGATTTTAGTACTTTTCTTTAAATTAAATTCTAGATTTTTTATGAATATTATATTCTCTCTGGATATTTTATATTCTCTATAAGAATTAAATAAATTAAAATCGAAATATTGGATACTCGTATACATATGTACATATAAGGAAGAAATATTATTATCTGGTCAAATTTGACTCGGACTGACACAAAATAACAAACCAAATAATTTTCATTTACCTTATTTTAATGAAACCCGATAATATCTACTTCAAAATATGCCCGTAGCAGATTTTAAGCCATTTTTCCTTGCACTTGTCATAACTCAAGTGCCTTACCTCGCTAGCAATAGCATCGTGTGTCTTTGTCATAAGACTGATATAGGCGCCAAGCCACAGCAAAATCGCAGGAAATTGTAAAGCTAATGAGCTCGCAAGGAAGGCACCCTAGAACCGCTATCGTAAGAATGGGGGTCGATTCTTCCGTATCCTCTCTGTTCTACTACTAGATAGCTGTACTTCACGGAAGCTTGGCCAGCGCTGGGCTACCATCGGTACATGCGCTGCCGCAAAACATTTTGGACCAAAATCGATCGCAAGAGATCTAGTAATCTCTTTGTCCTCAGTAAGGCTAAGCACTCCTTAGTTGTGAGGCTTTAAAAAGGCCATTACCCTAATGGCATCCACGCAGTATGGTTGGAACCTTGCAGAAGCTGTATGGAAGAAGATGAGATGGCAACAACTCAACACTCCCTTTTTGACTGTTCCGCGTTTGGGAGACCACGTCTAAAACACTTGGAAATTAAACGCCTGTGCAAATTTGTACTGGCTATTAAGCGTTTTGCTAATTTATAAGTTCGAACTCAAAAGTTCTTCCTTTCTAAGGCTTCACAAAGTACCAACCTTACTTAATCTGTTATAAGCTTCGGCTATGATGGCCTTCAATGCCTTTACCGACTTTTGTTTTTTTTCGGATTCAGCTCATTTTTGTAGAGCCATTCATTATATCATGGTTCAGTTTAGCTGGCATATTCATAAACCCACATCACGTCCTCGATAATACTGCTTTTTCTCAAAGTAAGGTCCTCAGCCACGTTGTCTATAAACTTTTTGCCTACCTCAACTCGAAGTAGCTTTTGCAATAAATTCACGTTTTTTGGTAAGAATCTGGCATTGACATGCTTCAAACCCAAATATTTACCAAAATGTTTAGAGTCGTTCCATAAGATGTTGAGATCCTCTGCTAACTCTTTGATGCCAAAACAGTGATTTCAAGTACTATTTCCTTAACTTTTTCGATATTATCGTAACAGAAATGGATGGACGACTAGCATGAGGCAAGTTGGCGATGAATTTATGACCTTCACTGAATGCTTAGTGCCACTCAAATACTTGGCTACGTGATAAAGTAGATTTCAATTTTTTCAATGATTCCGCAGCCATTATTCCATTAAGAACACAAAATTCGAAGCAAATTTCTTGTTCAATTTTTTTCCATGCTAAAAATAGAGAGACAAACCTTTCGCGTCGCAAACAAACACCAAATTGACATATGGAGATCAACTGTCACACGAACGTAAATAAGTGTTGTACCGATCTAAGCTAGGATGATGGAGCTCCAAATAACAGTTTTATAGTACCTAATATTTGAAGTTATGGATCAAGTCTCTTTTTATGTTAGATTAAATCGTGCCTAGTTCTAACGTTCACTATTAAATCCATATCTCACAAATTGAGGGAACCAAAACATGTGATTATCAAGTTCGATTATAGATAACTTTTCAAGCTCAACACTAGCTTTAGCTTCCATGTACCCAATAGCATTTCGAAATTATCAGCTCACCGAAGCGTTCTCTCAATAAATCCATTGATTGATGCGATGTGTGGGAAGTGGCACCGTCTTGTTGAAGCCAAATGTCGCCGAGATCACGAGCTTCATTTTCAGGCATCAAATAGTCGGTTATCATGGCACGATAACGATCGTTATTTACGGTTACGTTCTCACCGGCATCAATTTTGAAGAAATGTGGAGCGAAGATTCCACCGGCCTACAAAGCACACCAAACCGTTGTATTTTCTGGATGAAATGGCAGCTTTTAAATCTCTTCAGGCTACTCTTCGTTCCAAATGCGGCAATTTTTTTTGTTAACTTATCCATTGTTCCAGAAAGTGGCCTCATCGCTGAACAAAATTTGGCTCGAAAACATCGGATCATCTTGGAATATAATGACGGCTTGACACGCCTCTTGCGTGATCTGTCAAAAAATGCCTACGTATACTTGGAAAAAAGTACCTAAGTATACTTGGATCATCCGTTAAAAGTTAATAAGATATCAAATATGTTTGTAATTCATTCAAGATTTCGTCGAATATTGCATTTCTAGGTCTTTCGCAACATTTTTAATACAAAGATTTGGTAACACCTGAAGTTATTTCCTTGCCTCTGATCTTTGCAAATTGCGAAAGTATAAAATTTTCAGTCTCACTTGAACTGAAGACTTACTTTTTTTATGCTTGAATCTCTTCTGGGATTTTGCTCTAGCTGACTTCGACGGAATCAAATTTTTTACTATTAAACTCTGATTGTCACGTGGACTCGGACTGTTTTGAAAAAACCTGCATAATAATAAAATATATCATAAGATCGAAGGACTATCTAATTCCACATTTCCTTTAATTTTGGGAGACCCTTTACAATAGCGCCAAATCCTCCATTCTTTATCCAAGCAATAACTTCGGAACTAATCTGCTTCTTTCAGGACTTATCTGCAATAAAATTTACAGTATTGTGATCATTTGGCAAGTACTATATTTTAGTGTATTATAATTGTTATGGACAGTAAATCCTACCACTATATTTGTTTTTGCTTATATAATAATAGATCGTTATAGGATTCAATCATATACTGTTTGTAATATGTATCTGCTTTATACTTAGCTTCATGTAAGTTTGAAACATTATTTGCATTTTTTTTTTCTATTTTTTGTGCAATTATATATATTTCATGCTTCTTAATTTACAAATCTAACGAAATTACCTTTTTCACATTTTGTGGGAGAGCCGACAATGTGATTTCCAAACGATTCTTTAAATTTAAAATTCAAGTGTAAGGGCGTTGTGCGGTGGGGAACGCTTTGAGTCTAGGTTAGGAGAGCAAATCGAGCCAAAAGAACTCGCCGTAAAATAAAAGGCGAAAGCGAAATAAAGAAGAAAACAACAACTCATCAGTAAAAATAAGAATTGTATTAGTTTATCCATAAACAGACATACTCAGCTATAGATAGAGAGAGTATGTAACCATGGAATCATGCGCCGGTATATATAATATGGATAAATATATACATAAGTAAAAAAAATACATATCTACAGGCAAAAGTGTGTGCATATAAAATTTATAGCAGAGAGCTTACCAATCATTAGAGATGCATAGAGAGCCAACAGGCGCGCACTTACATACACACAAACCTCAATAATAAAGTACACGAAGAGTCGTGCTCCTTCGTCTGAGCCATGAATGGTAATAAGTATACCAACAGGCGTACAGTGCAACAATTTATTTTAATTTTTTAGCTTTTTTTAGTTGAATAATAACCTCACATTACTAAACAGCTGGGATAAATTAAAAACTTTTGCTGAACCGAACTGAAGGGTGAAGGTTGGGAGAGATAGAGTTAAACTGAATAGGAATTTTGTTTGTTTTTTACAAAGCAATTTTTTTTTGGAGCCCAAATTAGTTCGAAACTAAATGCAATGTTTCCGATAATCCCTAATTTTTCACATATGTACGTCACTTCAAATATTTTCATCATACACTTCATATTTTGAATTCGATATTAGCTGACTTCGTGCGCCAACCCTTGGTGAGTGATGAGACGAACAAGCAACAATCGTATATTAAATAAACTCTCAAAATCAAAACGATCTACGCAAATGAGCGATTTTATGAGGTATCCGGGCTGAATTAAACTACAGAGGTTGATGTAGAAGATAGTGATTTAAGGCTGAATTTATTTAATCACTAATTGAGATATATTCGACTGTTTTAAGACAATAAAAAATATCGACTATTTTAAAGATGAAATTCCAAAATTTTTTTGATTTTTGTAGACCCAAATTTCTCCACAGCATGTGTTTTTTTCAAGTTTGGAATCTAGAAAAAGTCTCTTGAAGTCAACTCTGAACAACGTGGTTGATAGGGTAGCAGTTCGTAACAGAATTCGACCAATTCGGCTTATGAGAACCCTGTGACCTTTCCAGGTAGTCAAATTAGACCTTAACAGCATCACAGAAAACCCGCTTTATAGACGATATAACAGTCTTCGACTGCTGAAACTCACTGTAGCCAAATCCAGAGAACACGGTGTAGGAGGCAGCAGTTCGTAATTGAATTCGACCAATTCGGCATATAAGAACCCTGTGACCTTTCCAGGTAGTCTAGGTCTACTTAACAGCATCACAGAAATGAGTGGTGAATACCTTTCCGAATCATATAACAGTCTTTGGCTTATTCAAAGTAGCTTCGGTTGCTGAAACTCACTCAGTCTCTAGGTTGTACAAAATTTTTGAGGCTTCTCATGACCAATATTGCATGCATGATTTGACATCCAAGTGCTCTTTTGATATGCTTGCCGTCAAAGCTATCTTACGCGCTTTCAATTCGCGGTCGGATTAGCCATACATGATTAGCCGGGGAAGCTGTCTGAGAATCATCAAAAACTGATCGACTTTTGATGATGATTATCGAAAGACAAGATGCTGATCTCTGCGAAAACGTCCTCTTTCGAACATTTACTCTGGAGGGGTTTCCGCTGTCATTTATTCCTTCCACTGCAATATTCATTCATATTCAAATGACGAGTTGAGTCGATTTAGTCATGCCTGCCAGTCGTTATATGTGACCTGGTCTACGGAAAGGGGGCTTAGGTGTCAAAAAATCAATTTTAACGAAAAACTGACGAAACGAGTTGTTTATTTTTAACAGCTGTTTCCCAGAAAACTAGTTTTCGCACGTTAGCTCCCTTTTCGTAGACTAGGTCACTTATAATGAACTTGTTCTTCGGTTTTTGAGATATCGAGCTGAAATCTTGTTAGTGTTCTTTTCTCGCCAAGTAGCTGCTGACTTGCTGGAATCGTCAATATTAGACACTATAACATATACATAGCTGCCATACAAACTGAACGATCGGAATTAAATGCTTGTATGAACAACTTTTTTCATTTAACGAGATATATTCATGAAATTAGGCATGACTCATTATCTAAAGCAATAATTCAAACTCCGAGACATAGTTCAGATCGGACTGCTATAACATAGCAGGATTTTTTTTTATATTTTTGAATGGTAATGAGCTTCGGTTAACGTTTTTTCTTGTTTTAATAGTTTGAAATTTTCTTAAATTTTCAATTTTTTTTTTTTAATTTTCTTTCGAAAAAAATAAAATTATGTATCACTATTTAAGTTCGGTGTATACACTTTGCATGTACTTGAACTTGGCCTGCCTTACATTTTCTGTTTGTATGCTTTTGTTGTTACTGTACGAAATGACAACACTGTGACGTGAATATAACTCGTGTCTCACTTCAAAACATGGCAAAATGTATAACGTGGAACTTAGAAACGACTTCAATTGCGCTCTCTGCGAATTCTAGCTCCTCAAACCTTACCAAACGGACGTATTTTCGAATATACATACATATATACATATATACTGACATATGTACATATATTATTACAAATATAAAGGCATACAGAAAGATATACAAACATTCAATTACATGATCCACTCAAAGAATTAAATAAATATTTTTAAATAAAAGTGAAATACGCTATAAAACCTACATACATATGTACATCTGCATGTGTTCGTCCATATGTGTGCATAGTATGTACAACGTGCTCATCATAATTTCGCAAAATGCTGTCGAGGCGAATGAGAGTGAAAATTACAAACTATCAAAGCGAGCAATAAAAGAAATAATTGTAAAAGCGAGTAACTAAGAACATTGAGAGCAGCGGCAGATATAAAAATAAGTACATATGTATATGTATGTATGTATGGCTGTGTGTACATGTGAATGTGTATTCTCACGTTACTCACACATGCTTACAAGTGAGTGTGTGCAGCAAGATTACATGAAATGCCATTAAAAAAGTACAGCACTGAGCAGGGAGCAGGGGGCACACAGGAAGCCCGTAACACACCATCGATAAAAAGCAGCAGCAACAACAGACACAGAATCATGCATGTATGGGTGTGTGCTGGCAGCAATTAGGTGCGCGAGGAGCGACGTCAACGACGTTATTCCCAGTTTCGCCCGAATCGTTCGCCAGTAGGAAGAGCAACAGCAACAACAACAACACGACTGAGAGGTGCGCGACGCAACAGCGGTAAACTACGATTTGCCAACGAGCAAACCAGTCAAACACAAGTCAGCAACGCGACAACAAAAGCAATAACAACAACAGCGCCAACAGGAACAACAGGCGCGTCAAATATGTATAACAGCAGCAGAAACAACAACAACAATAGCAGCAATAAGTGAATATTTTTATATACATACACATTATATGTGTATATTGACGACAGTGAACGCCGACTGCACAGTTGACCGCTACGTCGCCGCTATCAAAACGAACGATGGCAACGAAGACAACGAAGGCACTACTAATGCCGACGACGACGACGCAACGACAAGGTAGAAAATTGAACTTTCCATTCGGTCTGCTAGCGACGACAGCGGCATTGAGAACTGAAACTTTTGTGCGATCATACCGCATCGCGGCTGCGACGACGAACCGGAGCGCCGAAAATGTCAATAAATTTTGCCTAAAAAAGTGCTTAATAATAATAATAATAATATTAATAAGAAAAAACAACAATATCGCAAATAAACAGTTACAAAATGTGGAATGAAACAGTTTTCCTGTTGGAAAAGTTATTGTTTTTGCGGAACTGTGTGTGACCTTTTCAAGTACTGCGCATTTATTCTGCGAAAGTTGCAGAGAAACCACGCGAAATGTTTGAAAAGTAGCGAGTACGTGTAAGGAACGCTCGGGCAAATAAGCAACACGCTTTGGAAAAATTTTGAAAAATTGTGTGTTTCAGCCTGTGTGTTAATTAACTATGCCGTTCGCAAGCAAAAAAATTTAAATTTAGTCTAAAAAAATTAAATACTGACATTCGAAGCTATAAAAATAACAAAAACATTAAATGAAAAAATTCGAAAAATCACAATTTGTAAATCATACTAACATTTGTTGTTGTGGCAGTGCAAATATGCAACTTTAACAAACCAAAAATTATTAATTTACAAACATACAAAAATTACTAAGCAGCAAACAAATCTAATGAAACATAGTGGACAGCTATGCCTTGCCTAGCGCACAACCCTTGGCGGTGAGTTCCACCACGACGGACGCAAAGCTTTTGTGGTGCGATGCGCGTCAGCAGCAGCAACAACAACGACATTAGTGGCAACACGAAAATCCAAGCAGTGTGAGTAGATTTTATTGCGCCGCAGCAAAATTTTTCGCTTTCTACATACCCAGTACTTGCATTTGGTATGTATTGTTGTTGATGAAATTCGCTCCCAAAAAAACAAAAACAGCAGTGGCAAAAACTTCGAAAGAAGTACTTACGTGCGAAATATGCCAAATTCTACATTTATGAATATTACAAATGCGCAGCAATAATTTTCAAACTATTTAGTTAAGGTATTTCCATTCTTTTCCACACTCCATACGTGGCAATCACTGCCAAACTGTTGACGTTCAGGCGAATTGTAGGTTAGAAAGCGATTATGGCTTATGCTTCTTTTCAGAGATGAATTCGGATTTCTTTTTATTTGCTTTAAGTCTACACATCTTGTAGTGAGCAAACTAGTGTGGTTAAATATTAGTTTACACTTAGAAAAAAAACTAACCAAAACAACACTGGTCAGCAATGTAATGTAATTCTGTATGTACATATGTATGTATGTATGTATGTATATAACACTGTTATGGAATTTCCAGACTGACAGCGCCTAGTGCGAAACATTACAAACTGGAACCAATCATAAAATGATTTTTTGCTAATTGTTTTTATGCTAGAAATTTTGAAATTTCAATTTCTAATTTTTTTAAACCACAACTTGTACTTTAGGGTCCTTCAAGCTCATCTTTAAAATTTTTGAAATTATCTGTTTTTCCTTTTTCCATAACAAAAATATCTTTTATTACTGCCTTTTATGATCTCAACCATAATTAAAAATTATTTTTAGTATAATTTTTGTTAAATTAGGTAAACATTTTTTTGAAAAAATTAAAGAAATTCATAGTAGTTTAAAAGTCATCGGAAATGAAAGATAAAATAACAAACATTAAGGGCAAACTAACTTACGGGAGAAAAAACTTTTTTTTTGTACAGCATAAAAACAAAAAACGCAAAAAATTGTGTATGAGAATTTTTCACCTCAATTTTGTGGTTATGTGAAAGAAATATTTATGCAAAAGTTGTAGACCTTTTTACTGCCTAAAATTTTTTTCTATAGCACTCGTAGTTTCGCCGGAAATCAAAATAAATAAACCATTCCAAAATTCAGCCCCGCCTCTCTTCTTCCTTTTCCCGACCTCAGATCGCTCATAAATACTTTTTCCCTTAATGTTTGTTATTTTAGCTTTCGTTTCCGATGAGTTTTATTCTGCTATGAATTGATGATTGTTTCTTTTTATTGAAAGCTTCGTCAATATTCAGTTAATTCGTTTTTATAATTCAATCATAATTCAAAGTTTTTTCAGTTTTTGCAATTTTTTACATTATTTTTTTATTAAAAATCTATTGTTTGACAAATTATTAAGCTTACATGTTCAAATGTGGTTTTGCTTGGGTATATTTTTGGTTTTGTTTGAGTTGTAATGAAAATATATTCATTTCGGAGTAATTCGGAGTTGGCATGTTTCTTTTCAGCTTCCAATATTCATATATTTTGGTCGATTTGGAAATTCCGTTAAAATTTTATTAATTTCGGAGTAATTCGGAGTCGTCGAGTTTCTTTTCTAGTTTCCAAAAATATAGTTAGTTTCAAATGATCCATATATTTTGGTCGATTTGGAAATCCGTTAAAATTTTATTAATTTCGGAGTAATTCGGAGTCTTCAAGCTTCTTTTCTAACTTCAAAAAATATACTTTAGTTTAAAATTTTCCATATATTTTGGTCGATTTCGAAATTTAAAACTTTATATATTATATTTTGTTGGGGGATCAAGCCCCATCACATCAAGTTTCAACAATCATATCTTCTAAATACTAATATCAACTTTTTTAGTTTGTTTTTTCAAAATATTTTTTATATTTCGCTTATCTATTTAAACTAGTTTAAGATTTCTTTTGACAAAATATACAGATTCTGGCATTCAAATGCCTTCAATAAGTCTACATATATACATATGTATGTACATAGATACATATACCACAGCAATAATAGATTATTATCGTTTCTTTAACGTTGAAGTATAGTTAAGCAGTTGAAATTTATTTCTAAAATAAAAAAGTACATAATAATTTGACTTTTAAATAATAATCTGTTAAATTTTCATGGCGAAATATTAAAATAAACGCAAGGGCAGCATTAACTCCGGAGCGTCTTGGTAAAAAGTTGAAGAAATAATAACTAACACTGGATCATCTGAAATCACAAAAGAAGTTAGGTATTCACATTGCCTAGAAAAGCTGTGGAGTTTTCGAAATTTGAATTTTTAACTTTTTGGGAACAGTTTGAAGGAAAAAACACACTTTTTTCGAAAATACCAGTCAAAATGTTAATGTATAATGAAAATTACAAATTAAAAACAAAAAACTACCCAGCTTTAGTGCTAAATTATGTATAGAAAAAATTCTCAAGATTTCAAAACTATCGGTGTGTTAGTTTGAAGTTAAGTGGGTTCCGACTTGGAAAATGTGAGCGGTGGGGAAAACACTTCAAAGTTCTGAAGTCTGATGTTAAACGTTCATGAGATAGATATAAAAGTACGCTTAACTTCATCAATTTGGTTCCAACCTTCTCAAAGTTTTGACACAATATTTTTGAAATATTTTGCATTAATTTATAAGAAATAAGTAAGGAAGGGCTAAGGTCGATTGCAACCAAACATTTTATACTCTTACAACTTGCAAGAATCAAAGGCAGGGAAATACTTTAAGGTGTAAAACCAATCATATAGATAAAAGTTAGCCAATGTTCGAAAATCTTGATATTCGTTATATGTAGTCGTCACTCAAATTTATTTATTTTAGGCACAAAGATACAGTGTTATGTGTAAAACACGCTTTCTTATTTTCCTTGGAGGCCGACATCTACGGTACAAAGCCAAACGGAAATTCGAAAATCTGTTTTATTAGATATATGGGGGCTATTGGTCCGATTCAATACATTTTTGACATACAGACGTACCAATATAAGAGAAGGATTGTACCTCAATTTCACATATATTTTCATATATTTCAGTTATAGAATATAAGTATATCACACATTGACCCACATTTTCCATCAAAAGTCAATGACAAAAGTAGTTGTATGTGTTGAAAGATTTTTGAAATCAAATTCGTAAGCAAACCCCTTAGCACATTATTCACAAATTTTTATTTCAGTTTTGTGGTATAGTATTATTATTGTTATCAATTTGTTTTTCGTTTTATTTAGTTTTTGTGAAATGTGCAATATTTCCCACTGTTGTTAACAGCCATGTCCAAAATCTAACCAGATGTCACAGTAAATAGATAAAGGTGGAAAAAGTGACGGCATGTAATCAACGAGTCAAAGCTCAGATAACGGTAAATGAGTGTTAATGGCCAAACGATGTCGAACAAATATCATATATAATATATGCAAATACTTGTTTCGCTTTAATTTCAATATTTTAATAAAATATAATTTAGAATGAAGGGAAAAAGTAAATTAGCTATGCATATTACATAATAACTAATGATGGTAATCACGAATAATCTACATACATAAGTATATGCATGGTATATAATTGTGCTACGATCTATATATAGTATACTTAAATAATTATGCAATAAAATATATAGTAAAATAAATAATAGTCAAATTTATTGCGATTAAAATTGACTAAAATACTCGCTGCATAACACAAAAATCCAAAATTTTAATTTGTTTCAAATAAATCATATCGTTTGACGTCAGCAGACACAACAAATGCACATTCGAAATATTATTTATGCAGTTTTGACAAACTATATAAGTATATATGTATGTATATATTTTCCCGTTTTGACAAACTAAACCAAAAATATTACGCTTTGAACCTGTTGTTATAAATATAGATTTCAAACAAGACCTTATTGAATGCTAAAATAGTACAAAACTGGTTAAAAATAGAACATTTCACAAACACTTTAAATTATTTTATGCAAAAACCATGCAAGACTCTTGTTATTCACTTAGAAGTTTATAAAACTTGAAACAGTTTATAATACCAGTAAAGAAACATTAGAGATTCTGCAAAGTATATATATATATATATATACATATATATATATATATACATATATGTATATATATGGTTTCGGCGGATCCGTCTGTCTGTCCGTCCGTCTGTATATACGCGAAGTTTTTAAAATATCGAACACCTGATTTTCCCATGACCTTTTCAAACAAACTGAACCATCTGAATATCTATATAATCCAGTCATTATAGTGAGTTCACCTACTATATAGTAGTATACCCTACCATATGTAGGTTTCGAGACAACTTAAGGGTGTCAATATACAAGTATTTACAGACATATAAATGGGTATATCGAATTCCGAGATTCTTACCTAATTTAAGCTTAAATGACTGGACTAATAAGTATACTCTTGCAACCAGTTGCTACAGGGTATTATAGTTTAGTTCACCTAACGGTTGTACTTATCACCTGCAACTAAACGAGATAGTTATAGGTTTGTATATACAAATATATATGTATATAAATGATCAGCATGACGAGAGAAGTTGAAATCCGTATTTTTTTTTTTAATGAGCGTGACCCCGTCCTCTAATAGATTTAATGTACATGTCTCCTAAACCGCTTAAGCTACATCAAATAAATTTGCTGAGTACAAATCTTATAAGAACTTCTACTGACAGTGTAAAAATGGATGAAATCGGAGTATACTGTTAAAAATTACTAAAAGCGCAATAAATCAATAACTAAATACGCTAGAGACATTAAATTTTTACACCAAGATGGTATTAGATAGTTTTAGGAAAGCCCTTGTGAAAATTGAACGATGGGCGTGGCACCGCACACTTTTTGGTGCAATTCCATATCTCAGGACCCGACTGACCGATTTCGAATTTAGCATGTAGCATTCCTCTCATATTCCTATGTCATATTGTGAAAATGGGCGAAATCGGACAACAACCACGCCTACTTCGCATATAGCACAATTTTAAATTCCACTTAATTCGTTCAGTTTTCAGTAAAAAAATCAAGAACCAACTAATATCACGGGATTAAACTTGTCTAATGTCTTTAGTGTGTGCCACCATATGACCAAAAATTGTTTAAGTCCAATAAATACTGTTCAAGCCCCTAGGTACCGAACAATTAGACACCGGTACCTATAGTTGACTGAAAATGTTGATCGAAAATGTCGGTCAATGTGTGATTTATATAACTGAAATTAAAGCATAATTCTTCTCTTATAATGAGATGTCAAAACTTGGTTGAATTGGACCAATACTTCCCTGAGCCGCCATATAACTAATATAAAGATCTTTGGACTTCTGGGTGACTTTCTACTGCTTGTTTTATTCATAACAGTGTAACTTTGTGCCTAAAATAGATAAATTTGAGCAAAAACTCGGCTTAGCCCCTCTATAACTAATATCAGGATTTTCGAACATTCGGCTGACTTTACTCTATATGATTGGTTTTACACCTTAAGGGGGTATTCTGGTCTAGAAGCATGAATTTCAGGTAATTTTTAAAGTGTCGTAAAAAAAGGCAATTAATGTTTTTACTATCCATTTTTTATTAGTTATTTGTTAATTTTAGAAGAGTACAGAAAAAACTAAAAAAATAAACAATTTCAAAAATTATGAGCTGACGAAGTGGGGGGTCTCTAAAAATTTCCACGTGACCATACCCATGATTTCAACCCTCCTAGTTATCTGAAACCAAAAAAAAAACAAAGATTATTAATCTAGAATAATGTCGCTACGGCCGGAACTACGGAAAAGTGGGAAACAATTTTTTTACAAAATGGCGATTTTTTTGGATCACTTTTTCTGACTTGAAATTTCTCATAATAAAAATAAAAATTTGGGGATGGGGCTAGTTCCAACCATAGACACGCCTATAAAAAAGACTATATAAAAATTTCAAGTAAATCGGTCCAGTAGAACCTGAGAAATCGTGAGTATCGTTCCGAAAAAGTCAGTTTAGAGGAAAACGCGTTTAAAGTTTCGCGTAAAGTCTTTTGTTCGATTAGTTCCGGCCGAACCAGTTTTAATGCCGGGTCAGAAAAATGCCTATATCTCCGAAAATAATTTGAATTTTAAAAAATCCTCTTGTACACATATTCTTGAAAAGTTAAACTTTGGAAATATAAACAAAATTTTTTTTATTTTTTTAAATTTCTAGACCAGAATACCCACTTAAAGTATTTCCCTGACTTTGATTCTTGCACAAAGAAGATCAAACACCAATTTTCTTCTAATCATTTTTACAATTGCTCGAAAAATTTTCTAAATGGATTTCACTGGATGTGTGAACCATATTTTTGCAAAAATTTTGAAAATCACTGTAATGATTCAACATAACTTCAAAAAGTTTCGAGACCACTTATAAAGAATATTCGCTAATTTTTCTATGTCCCCAACAATGAAAAACCGCTCGAGTAGTTAAAGGTCAGCTATATAATATATTCAGAGAATTTATTTGATTGGGTTTAAAATTAAGAACTAAAAGTAAACAGAACAGAAATAAATAGACTATGTTTCTAATTATGTTGAGTGATTTTTCCTCTGGTCGAAGGAGCAGATACAGTACCCAATCAATTTTGGCAATCATAAAAAGTTTAGTTGAGAAATACAAGTAAAAATGCATAATGAGCTAAGATATTGCTGAATGTTCATTTAATCGCTTTAAAAGGTAAAAATAAATATTTTGCTCAAAGGCGAAATCGCAAAAAACTAACTGCAAACGACATTACAAAATTGGGTTTCGCGACGAATTTATTTTGGTGGTGTGTTGCGAAACTCGACTTAGGCGATTTTCATACAATAATTTCACAGAAGATATACATATCTATAGACGAGTTTTCTATTTCTGAATAAGTCGACTGAAAAGAGTCCAAAATTTTGTTGTTGTTTGTTTTGTTGCTAAAAGCTCTTGAGAATGGACTTCAAAAAAAGCGTCGTTATAGCTTTGGACCCGGTAGGTTAATGAAAAAATTATAAATTATTTTAGAATTCACTATTTTTGCATATATGGTAGTAGATAATAATATATTCTCTTCAAAAATAAGGAAAATATGAAAAGCTGCTAAGCGTAGGCCCTTACTATTCATATTTTGGAGCCAATGTTTTTTTTTTGGTGTCTACCAACCAATTTTTCTGAGTATAAAGTGAAAAAATAGATTTTTTAACTCATCACAATATCGACATAATTATAAAATATATTACAAATTTATACATAGCACTGACAAAAACAAAAACAATTTAGGAAATTAATGAGATAACAATTGCCTTAACTCCAACACCTTTGCCTCGATATTCGGCTGATTAATCGTCTGTTTCCAGGTCGAAATTATAGATTCAAGACTCATCGTCAGTAATAATACGTTTCAAGGCATCATGCTCGTCGGAAGGCATTGTTTCACAGACGTTAAAGCGACTCTGTTTTCGAAAAAATTTTGTGATTTTGAAACCAAACGTGCTTTCACTTTTCTTTGGCCTAAATGGTCTTTCAAAATGGTCTTCACTGATCTTTCCAATATTCCAACGATCTCTAACTATTAATCTCTAACTATTAATCGTGGATTCTCAAGCACAAAATCCTTCTTCTTTGTTGAATAATTTCACATCGTAAAAATCGTCGAATGTTACTTCAAAAAGACAAGCATATACTAAACACTAATGATTATTTTGATGTAACATTTGGCGCAGATATCACTGATACTCATACTTGCATTAAAAATAATATTTCAAGGAACGAGTTTTCGCGCGAAATTTAAATTTAAAAGTCTTACTATTTTTTGCTCACAGGTTTTTTGCTTGAGTTCGTGAAATGATTAATTACCTGCGGAACCAACCGCAATGAATTGTATACATACAAATGTAGTATTAACATAAAATTCGTTCCCAAATTATTTTTTTAAATACAGCAAAAAATAAAAACAAAATTAGAGAGATTGAAAGAAGAGAGCGAGGCGTCTGTAGTGACGAAATACCAAAAAACACGACGACGCGAGGCTCAAGTGTGAAATAATGAATCAAAAAGCATAAACAAAAATATAACATTTTGTTATACATACATTATATATATGTACATATGTATGTATATTTACGTATAGCACATAACATTAATGATATCTGCGAAAAATGTAGCGAAAAGTGACAAAGATGACATTTTGACGAAGCGATAATTAAATAAATATTTATATAAATAATTTTAAACAAATGCGAATAGACAAGCGGGACCCACCATAAACATATTTATGCATGTAGCTTGTGTTCTCAGACATTGCGGCTCTAAAGAATGAAGAAATGTTTTGTGAAAAGTTCTTCGGAAATATGTATGGTATGCACAAATATTAGGGTGAGTAAAAAAAAACCAAATGGCTGATAGGGACCTCTAATAAAAACCGAATATTTTTTTCGCTTCGTACTCTGAAAAAATGCTTGATAAGTAGGAACCTTTAAGGAAGTCGCCCCAAGTATGAGCTCTCAATTGTAATAGGAAGGTAATCCACCTAGCGGTCTTCTATTTTTTTCTTACTATCGGATAGAAAAATTGAAATCTCGCTTTCTACTACTTGGAAAAGTAATTCGTTTTGTGATTTTTGTAGGAAATTTACCACTCTACCAAAAACACATTTTTTATTTTTTTATTTTTAGAAAATATTTTTTTATGTTTTTTTTAGTAAATTTTTTTAGTACTTTTTTTAGTTGACTTTTGACGATGAGTATCTCGTAAACGTTTAACTTATCCGAAAAATTATTTTTAGCATTTTTGTGGAGCGGAAAATTTCCTACAAGTCTATGATTTTAAATAAACACATTTTAACTGTTAATATCCTTTAAACGGTTAGGTTTACGAAAACGCCGTTATGTATCTTTTTTGAAGCGCTTTCAATTTCCTACAAAATTCTCAAAACAAAATATTCTTTCATGTTGGAAGTGAGTTACAATTTTTCTATCTGGTAATAAGAAGATAAAATAGAAAACCGTTAGGCGGTGGACCTTTCCTTTATAATTAAGACCTCATACTTGGACAGCCTTTCTTTGAGGTATCTATTAACCAATTTTTCAGAGTACGAAGCGAAAAAAAATCGATTTATTTTTGCCCACCCTAATGTTTGTACATGCATATTTCAAAAGAACTTTTCTCAAAACATTTCTTCATTCTTCAAAAAAAGTACTTATTAGAAAAAGGATTTATTCAAAAAACATAAACATTTGGATTTCTTACCCACCCTAATACACAGTATTCCCCTCACAACAAGAAATTTTTGGAATTTTTCAATTTCAGTATACTGTTTTTTATTACCCAACGAATATGCAAATGGCAACAACGTCATAATTATTTAATTTCATAAGCTTGCTTGGCTAAACAATAACAAAAACATAAACACATACCGGAGATTAAGTAATTAAATGGATTATGAGGAATAATAAGATCTTTTGTTTGTTTGAACGCTTTCTGACGACAATTTTCAACGAAATACCTAAAACAGCAATGAAACTGCAGTTTTTATTTCGATTTTAAACGTTTTCGCATTATTTATTTTGTGCTTTGTCTTGCAAATTGCGCATGTGACCCCCCGGATTTCCGCCACCGCTTCCACTAAGTCGCGAAGTCAAACCTTAAACATTTGAATGCACACGATTTTATACGAGTATATTTGGTATGTATGTATGTATGTATGTACTTAACATACATTTGTACACATTTTTATAGAAACGAAAGACAAGAAGCAAGACTCTCTGTATTTGAGATGAAGCACAGGAAACCATTTTCGCAGTCAAAGTAGACGTGTATTTTGAAATCTTAAGTTAGAGGCGCTATTTGCTGCCGAAATGATTACATTGTCGAATATTCTTTACATGCGATTGCCGTTAAGGCGCTTTGCGACGTAAAGCTGGTTTAAAATGAAACCTGTTCAAAGAACTCGGTATTCTAATGTGAGAGAAGGTAACTTTCTAAACACTGGTGAACTAAAATTTCTTAGTAAAGAGTAAAGTTTCGACATGTGGTTTCCAAGTAGAAATAAAACGAGTATTAATTAATGTTCTGACCAAGAATTTAGATTTATTATAAATGTAATGGTTGGCCACCCATTTTTTGAAGCAATCGATCTCGAATCTCGAACTTATCAACGTAGGCAAACTTTCACATTACCCAAAAAAATAGATCAGCGGTGTTAAATGGCACGAACTTAGAGGCCGTGCCACATGCCCACAACGCGATAAAGTGCCTTCATCAAAAGTTTCGTACAATTAATTGATGCCGTTCACATCAACATCCTCCGATTCAAGCGCCAAAGGGTCATTAACAATGGCTCTTTAGCTTGCTTAATAGACTGAGTATAAATCAAGTACGAGTAATATCTGTGAAAAAGACCAACTTCGGGAAAAGTATTGTCTCATTGAAAACTACAATTCTCTCTTTCAAATGTTAACCCCGGCTACGTTTCAGATAGTTCATACGTTGAGTCCAATTTTCTCTGACTCGTTCGAGCATTTCGACCAGTAACTAGCTAATGACACACGTGACATTTTGCTTCAACTCCTGAATAAAAAAGGAATTGTCGCATAGATTTTAGATTTTACAAGTTTTGCAGTCTAACGGTGTGATATTACTCGATATTGGTGGTCAACCGACCGACCCAAAACGTGAAATTAACTGCTAACCAAAGTGTTCACTCAATAAATCCATTCGTCTGTCGATGTGAACGGCGCTGAATCAACTCTCCATGGTCTTCGTGTACACTCTCTGCTATATTTTTTTCACTGCATGCTGGACATGATCAAATATTATCCAATAATGAATGCTGGGTCTCAAGATGGGTCATGGTGTTGCGAATAGTACGCTCGGTGGGTCGACTATGTTGACCATTAGTTGAGCGAACCGGGCGAAACACATTCTTTACAGAACGTGAATTTTCGTAATAAAGTTGAACGATTTGTAAAGGTTGTTCAGATGTTAGTCTTACCATGATGAAATACCAAACAATACTTAACATGAATAACAGGACAGGAACAACACGACTCACGCGATCGTCAAAAACAAGGTTATTGAAGGAAGTGCCTCTACTCGGGTCACCCCTTATATTTTACCTAAATTTTAGGTATTTTTTCGGAAGCAACTGCGATAAGAATGCTCAAGAAGTAAGAGAGAAACAGTTGTTGTTCACATTTTAAGATATGTTGGATATTTATAGTTTCACATTTAGCTGGTATCTCTCTAAGAAAGCTAATCGAGAACATTGAAATTGCAAAATGATGTTAGATCACTGAACACAAATACGCCTTTGGTCATTTCAAATTCAGGTCAACTAACGAGTTCGGAGAACGAAACAATCGGCAGTCGGTGGAATTACTCAAAAAATAGTTCGCAAGTTCCCAAATAACACAAGTGGCTCCAAATCAATATAATGGCAACGAACATATCATGCATATCTGAAAAGATCTTTTCTTTGCAGCGGTGATTTATAAAGCTGTTAGTAGAATGCTGATCGAGAACTATCCATCAACTCCAGTTTGGGTATGAACTTGTTTTACCGGTTGCCAGATACATCAACTGCTTGGTAGAAGATGAGATAGTATCATCTCGACACCTTCTTTCCGAATATGCCGTCCAAGAGAAAGAGCGGAAGTACAAATAAAGCACCTCAGCAGATTTGTGATCAGTTCAAGGAACGTTGTCGTTAGATATCCAACATCAGTGTTAACAGTCATAACTTCGAAGTCATAGATAATTTCGACTATCTTGGAACCAGCATTAATAACAACAACAATGTCAGCCGCGAAATCCATCGCAGAATAACTCTTGCCAACAGCTGCTACTTCGGACTGACTAGGCAATTGAGAAGTAAAGTCCCTTCTTCACTCGTTGAACATAGACCAAACTCTATAAGTTACTCATTATTCCCGGCCTGCTATGTGATGCAGTGGTATGGGTGATGACAACAACTGATGAGTCGACGTTACGAATTTTCGGAGGAAAGATTCTGTGGAAGATTTATGGCCCTTTGCCATCTAACCTCACCTAACCTTGTAGCTATACGATGTCACAAAACGAAAACGGCAACGTCGAGACTGCGGACCCTGTATAACGTACAATTCTCAGATGCATTTTTTTTTGTAAAGACTTTCAAATGAAATTATGCACTGAAGTTGAACGGAAACAATTGTTTTGCTGTCATAATGCGAGCACATAAAATCGGTATAACTATGTGTTTATGACGCACTTCAAACAAAAGCCGCCATTTGTTAAACTATACCTTTGTGTATATAAGAGGGAGTGGGTGCTTGTGTGTCTGTGTGAGTTCGAAGTGTTTTTACGTCAATTCTAATGCCAAATGAGTGCTTTGTTCTACACGAAAGTAAGTATATATAGAGGAGATTGTATTTGTGCTGCAGATGTGTGTGTAACGAAATACATTATATATATGTATATGTATTTAAAAATGTATGTATATACGAAATATTTATATATTCAAGTTTTAGTTTGATTTCAAAAGTACATTTAATACACAGCAATACATACATTTGTAGTTACTGGAGCCGTGTGCCCAGAAATGAAGATTACTGCCTTTGTTAATGCATATAACCATATAATAAGTCATTTATTAAAAACATGCTTATATGTACATATGTAAATTTATAGACAAATATAGTTAAATTTTTAATTAATATGCCATACTTGTAAGAAATATTAGCAAATGCACATATTTGCATGCCAGTTACACACAAGTCTTCTAAAATGCAAAACAACGTATCATCAAAAAATCGAAATTGATTTTTTTTTTTTTGCTTACGATGCACCACATCATATTATATATGTAACATAGTAAAGTTGTTAGCTTCCGCTGCCAGATATAACCAATATATAACCATTTTATAACCAAATCTAAAATTTTGTATCAGTGTATGATAACCAATATATAACCATTTTAAAACCAAAATTCAAATTTTGTGTCAATATGAGTATATGATAACCAATTATATAACCATTTTATAACCAAAACTGAAATTTGGTTTCAATATGTGTGGTTTCTATTATATCGGTTTTTCTTTGCCTGCAAACCTATGAAAAGTGATGTTACGTTATTTTGCATTTTAGTTAACGATATGTAAATATGTATGTATCTAAGTAGTGTCGTGGGTCCGTGCTCGTAACTGGTGATGCGCTTATGAGTATAAGCTGATTTACTCATTTACTTAACCGAACATAGCACACACCTTCAGAACTAATTTCACACTTGTGCACAACTGTATATACTTGTATATATACTTAGTTACAAATATACATACATATATGTACTAGTGTAATTAAATGCTTGCTCCCTTGGCGACACATCATCGTCGGATTGTGCAAGCATCTGGTAATTTTAGCCAAACAATCTAGTATCCTCTATCTAAACTTGTTGTGATATATAAACTCGATATTCTATACAAATGTGTATGTATGCATGTGTGTATATAACTATGTAGCTATATAATCACATTTTGCATGCAAGTATAAATTAATTCGACAAAAGTCCATCATTTGTGGGTTGCGCTTCATGCTTGTGACGCTTGTCATAGTAGCGTGTGGTCCAAAAGCAGTGAGAAGAAAATTTCTTTACTTGTATGAAATTTATTTAAGGAATTAAAATTGAATTAAAATAATTGTCTAACCTTTTTTTTTTAAGGCAAACCACAGGTTCTCGATAGGATTAATATCGGGACTTTGAGAGACCCAAAGTTTCAATTCGTTGACTTCTAATAGACCTCATACTCTTCTTAACTTTCTGACAGGGGTCGTTGTCTTGCATCAGCACGATTTATCTACTGTCCAGACCCAATTTCTCCAACGAAGAAAAATACCTTTGATTTAATAGATTTATACATAGATATTCGCGTCCATATTCCGCTCGATTAAAACTAGGTCCACAACACCACTATGTAAACATCACGCCAAAATAGCACTTTTCCGCTTCCAAAGTGGAGTGTTGGGATGACATCGCTGCTGGTAATAGTCTTTGATGACTTCTCTTAAACGTAATGTATTCCGGCAGAGCCGTGAAGTTTAACCTTGTTTCCTTCGTTCCAAAACACATCCGCCCACTATTCTGGAGTCCAGTTTTGGTGCGCTTTAGCAAATTTTAAACGTAATTCTTGATGACGTTTAGTAAGTACTGGTTTTTTAATTTTGCGCCTTGCTTTAAGCCCTTGTTTTTTCAATTCGCGTTGTACAGTCATGCGAGAAACTTGTTTGCCGTAAGTCCTCTTTAGTTCTTTTGGTACCTCAGCACCTGATTTTACTGCTTCCGAGGTCAACAGACGGTTGATAGTTCGTCTATTGTGGTTATTTAAAACGGATCGTAGACTTAATCGCTGTTTCGGTACTCATATTTCATGCCAATTTACAATACTTTCACTGACCCAAAAGGAACTTTAGCTAAATTTGCAACTTGCCGATTTGAAAGTCCTTCATTCAAACATTATAGTATATAATATGTAGGTGGTAAAAAGTCAAGCATAGCGACGGATGTCATAGTATCATAAGGTTATAAGGGATGTGGATCGATTGCGATCTTTTTATCACAATTGCTGCATATGAGAGGGGTCGTTGCCTTACATTAGAACGATTGTTCTAAGAAGTGGTTCTTAGAACTTTTAAAACAATTTCTGTAATGTTTGTTGTTTTATATTTCCTCTCGGATGGTTTTCATCGTACTATGATTTTTTTGTGTTTTCAAAAATTATCTAGTCTGGTATAATTATCAATCCAAAATGCTTAAAGTGTTACCAATTTTTATTCGAAAAACAATTTTAATTTTTAAAAACACAAAAAAATCATAGGACGATGAAAACCATCCGAGAGGAAATATAAAATAACAAACATTAAAGAAAAAAATTTATAGACAATCTGAAGTCGGGAAAAGAAAGGCGAGGAGATTATTTAAGGATTATAAACGGTTTATCTCATTTTTCGGCAATGCCACGAGTCCTATAGAGGAAAATTAAATGGCCATGTTGTAGAGAATGAAAATACCTATAACTTATATAATATTATTATATATATTATTTTTTTCACATAACCTCAAAATTTATGTGAAAAATTCAAATAAGTTTTTTTTATTTTTATTTTGTACAAATACAATTTTTTTCTACACGACACTTCGTGTAAATGCAAAAAATAGACCTCAATAACCGATTCAAAATTGTTTTTTACTGCTGATACTACGAAATAATATGTGATGAAATAAAAAAACCGCCTGAAAAGAAGTTTGAGCCAGAAAACTCTTGAAATTTGATCTCATTTATCATCTTGAATGCATCAAAAATCTGTTTAGACTTATTACTTCGATTCATTATAATCCACAAAAATTCTTGAAGGCGTGAGATCCAAAGTGCCTCAGTACAGGTTTCAAAAGACGGGAGAGTCAAGAAAAGAGTGTTGAGCAGACTTCAAGCATGGATTTCAAAGGACGGGAGAGTCAAGAAAAGAGTGTTGAGATGACTTCTCCCTGCCAGATTTTTAATTTGACGCCGATTGGATAATGCACCTTTCTTTACATTCCACTCGTGCCCTAGTTATGAAAAAGTGAAATTTGTTGAAATCAAGAAGCTCACTAGAAGCTTGCACTTAACCAAGTACTAGTAGTACTCCTCAATTGTTTAAGTGCTTCCGGCTGGTGTTTCACGAATATCAGTCATGCAGTAGTAAACCGCAATTGGTATATGCAAGTATTTCCTTTTCCTTGCATTTTCATTAGATTTACGAAGCTTTCGATCTTTGGCCAGATAATTCATAACCAATCTCGAGCTCACACTCAACAAGCTTAAGGCTAGTATCGCTACTCTGCCATCGAGGACAAAGCAAGGCTCTTAAATTTTTAAGTCGTCAGCTGAACTACTTTTCTCCATCATTTTTCATAGCAATTTGCTTTTCTTCTTCACTTTGAGCCGCGTAACTCCACAAATTACTCATTGACTTGCGGAGAGTCTTCTCGTGGCGCAATTGTTTTTGGATTAGTGAATTTGTGATCCTTTTGCTATTTTCAATGCCAAAAAATTAAATACATTTCCCACTCCTTTCAGAATAATTGTAGTTGCCAGGATGACTTCCGATAAACATTGATCTAAATTTTGCTAGACATATTTGTATCTCGACGATCAAGGGCATATTAGTTTATTTATACAGATATTATAATTGTTTTATAACGGTTATATGTACCTTCGGTTCATCTTTTATCTGCTCGTTCTGCTCATTGTGTTTGAGTATCTGACCTTTGATCAAGAAAAGGTAATTCAATAGAGTAGAGCTTACTACTTTTCATTTTATTCTATCAGTTCTATTTTATTTATACTAGTTTTATTTTTTTATACCAGTTGTATGTTCGATTCGTCGCTCAGCGAGTTCTATCTTATTTATACCAGTTGCACGTTCGATTCGTCGCTGTTTCGTTTGTTTGATGAAACAAAGAACACTTTTTACAATAGCAGATATACACCTCAACATTGTTCGTGTATATACATAAACTCTTCGATAATAACGGCCCAATAAATCGCATAAAAATAACCAACCAGTGATTTCATTTTTATAATAGCCACAAATCTGATCTCAACAGCTTAAAATAAACTCCAAATTAATAAGTGCATTTTATACACTCTCGGCTATAAATTCACTTCACTTCCTACGGATTACACGAATTTAATGGCAATCGATAAGGTATTTCGCGCTCAGGTATTTACCGAATTATTTATGTGTATACCCAAGCGCCATACGATTTTTCAATGTGCACCCACAGTGGAATGTGGAATACGTTGTTGCCAGGCGTCTGTTGTATAATGCAAAATTGTATTTTAAAGCAACACTAAAAAGTGTAAATCAATTCCTTCAACTCTCCCGTCTCCCGTCGCTTTTCATACAGTCAAATTAATGAGATCATTTGTATAGATACGACATGAAAGCTAAAGAAACACCAACAACAATCAAGGTGGAATATCGCAAGAAGATTGATTACCTAAACAAAAATTGAGAAGTGCAATCGAGAACTAAGATACAAGATACGAGTGCATACGAAGATAGCGCGCAAATTCGTCGGCTAGTTAGTTCATCTTGACTTGAAATCGGCCACTTGCTACGAGAAAAACTTTAGAAATTAGCAAATGAAGAGTTGATTAAAATAAATGTACTTAGCTGAAATGTAGGTATGTATATAAAAATATAGAATTCGTAATTTATTTATTGAGCAATAAGCAGTGGGTTTAATAAAAAATAATTTTGCACGAAGATCCAATAATACACATATATTATATATAAAACATACTAGTATACATTTTGACAAAAAAGTAACCGGAAATTGTAAATAAAATGAAAAATATTTAATTATTCATCAATATTTTGTCGCCTTCAAAGATATCCCCACTAGATGTTATACAATGATTTTTCCAGTCCTCGAACTTTTCAAAATCACTTCTTGAATGGCCTTCAGCTCCTTCACCGAATTTGGTTTTATCTCTTTGATCGACTAAAAACGGATTCCACGGAGCGACAGTTTGGGAAACAAAAAAAGATTGCACGGAGCCAAATTCGATGAATACGGTGGTTGATCGATGATATTCACTACCTTTTTGTCTTTAATTTCGGTCACAATCGTGGCTCGATGCGATGGTTGTGTAAAATCCATAAATTGTTCTTTCACAATTCCGGCCGTTTTCGGCGGATATTCTTTCGCAATACACCTTACTACGGCTAAATAGAACTTCTTATTGACCGTGTGTCTCTCCTGAACAAATTCAATCCACTCTGTTTTTCGCCTACAAACTAGAAGTCACGGCAACAAATATCTTCGAGTGTGATTCAGTAGATACTCTCCATGCTCGTCATGGCGTATGAGCAACTTTAAAACAAGCAGCGGATTTGATAATTATTTTCTCTAAAAAGTCACCAAACTAGCTGACGTTGACTTCGAAAAAATTAATAAGTTTAATAAAAATTCTCAGGTTCTAAAGTATTGGTACTTTCTTCGTCTTTCACCTTACTTGTGCTGCATTTGTTTCAGAAAATAAAACCACGTACAGTACTTACAGATAAAGATACATAAATGAGAATTGCACCGCGAACTCAGGTGTGTTGTCTCCTCTTCTAAGCCACAAGGACGCACTTAACTTCAGCATATTGATAACTTCCAATATAGTGCTAGCTGCTATTGAAGCGATGTGATCCCTATTTGGAAACATGGATCCAATCATCTTTATCCCGCAGTCAATTAACGGGTGTTCTAGAGTGTCCGGCTCCCAGTCACTGAACCGGCAATTTGCGCAACAAGCTAGGCCAAGCTGTAATAAGTGCATAAGTGCTTCTTGAGCTTACAGTGGCCAGTGTAGAATGCGAAAAGTAGCCTGAGTTTGTCCATTGGGAGGTTGATTACAATTGAAACCTGCTTAGATTTCAACCGCCCATTAGTATATTCGCAATGCGCATGCCTTGGGGTTGTCGCCAATACCTCTCCCTGACTTTTCTTCTTGCGAAGCGGTAGTTTTATGTTATGGAGACCCACTGCGATGAGGGGTTCAGGTCGTACCTTTTTAGTGGATGCTGCGGAGTGGGCGAGCTAATCAGCCAGTTCATTCCCGGCGATACCTTTGTGACCTGGCACCCATGTAAGGTGCACTTGGTTACGTTCCGATAGACTATTTAGCCGTTCTCTACATTCCTGCAACAATAGCGATTTGATCTCGTAGGCAGAGATCATTTAAATGGTTATATCGCTAATATAGCCGCGTTGGAGGTTTATCTCTATGCATCGACTTATGGCAAAGACCTTTGTTTGAAATATGCATGGAAATTTTGCGATAAGTATAGAGGGTTTGGTGCGTGTTCCTGCGTCTCCTGCGTCTCCAGCATCATTGTACCATCACTGTATCATTCCATTCAGCCTTCCTGCTAAGGGTAACCTTGTACTTCTTAGCAAAGTTTACTCTTTTGTTAATGATAAGATTACCCTACCTCTGCCAAAGCCTTTTGCTGTAATTTAAA
This sequence comes from Bactrocera tryoni, assembly GCF_016617805.1. NCBI lineage: Eukaryota > Metazoa > Arthropoda > Insecta > Diptera > Tephritidae > Bactrocera > Bactrocera tryoni. The sequence goes on from NC_052499.1 coordinate 55,286,734, forward strand.
GCAGCGTTTGTTTGGCTACTAGACCGATTACGAGGTGTAGTGGTGTGAGTTCAAGTGTTGAAGTCGAGCATAGGCCTACCTTCTTAACTTTGGTATAAAAATCACCTTCACGGTCCTCCATCTTTCAGGGATATACGCCAGTGCAAGGCTATCTCTCAAGACCCAAACTAGGCGTAGCCGTGGCACCTGCTCACCATGTTGTAAAAGTGCTGGAAAGATAACGTCCGCCCCTAGAGACTGGAATTTCGCAGTATATAGTCGTCTTGCGATTACCCAATTTAAGCGAGATGGCTTGTGTTTGACAACGCGTAGACACTGGTCTTCTCAAATTGTTTCCGGGAACTATATCCGCAGAAATGTCGTATCTCTTTCTTTCGCCCTGGACGTATATATCCCGTCGCATCTTTTGATTGCCAATGCTATGTTAGTCTTGCCTGTGGCCAGAGCCTTGTGCAGTCCAGCTGCGTCTAGTGAAAATATGACGCTTTCATAGAAGTTCTTAATGCTTTTCTGTTCTGCAGACCTAATCTCCTTTTTATAGGAGGTTAGGCTGCATTTATGTTCCTCTCAGATCCTCGTACGTTTCAATTTCGTAGTTGTTTCCTAAGATCTGAGAATTTGATGGACCACCAAGGACAGTTGCGCCTGTTGGTTATCGTCTTTAGGGCAGCTGCAGTGGTACGCTTCTATGATAGACTGGCTCAGCGCAGACAATTTGCTTTCAGTCCTGAAGCTGTAGCACTTCTATCAGCCTGCCCCTACCACTCACATTCAGCTCCAGCGTATCTCGGAAGGTATCCCAGTTCGTGTTCCGGACAATACATATGGGGGGGAGTTGCTCGACTTCTACTTTTAGCGCGAACCTTATGATTCCATGATCCGATATGGAGGGCTCTGATGACACCTCCCATTGTGAGATCATTCCGTTCATTGGCTCATTGCTCAAAGTGACGTCAAGCACCTCCCTCCTACTTATTGTAATCAAGTACAGTGCACAAAGACAGTGACATGTTCGAAATATTGAAACATTAACTGTTAAAGTTGGACATCATTCATTTGCTCAGTCCAGTTTATTTTGAACGAGGTTTGCAAATGTATTTGAATTTTAAAAGCTTCACATTAGAATGCTCATTATTCAGAAGCACTTGGAACACATGAAACCCGAATAATTTATTGAACGATCACAAGGAACGACAAAGAAACGAGATTGACTCAAAACTGAACGGATGACTGGGAGAATTTATTGATCTGTCAATATCGACACAAATTAAGTTATAAATATGATTATACATATGTACATACATATGTATGTGTGTATGCAAATTTATATTTTATGAACGAAGAAATGCCAAAGGGCGAAATAACCAAAGCAAAATATTTACAAACAAAAACAAAAAAGCAAGCGCAGCCACCAAACGCAAATTGTCGTCGCGGCCAAATATTGATGACTAGGCAAAGTTGAAGCCCCCACGAGCAGGCAAACCAACAAATTACACATTAACCACCAACCGAAGTGAGCACGAACCACCGGCTTCACCAGCAGCAAAAGCAGCAACAATGCGAGCGGAGAGAGTAACCAAATAAAAATGTACAAATATACATATGTGTGTGTGAGTGCCAGCAACGCCGGCAGCGGACGAGAGACGCACATGACTGCAGCGACTGCGACGCCGGCAGCGGCAGAATATATTTCAAGTTCAAGGTTAAGAACTAGTTGTAGATACTTTTTTCCTCTCACACCACACGAACAAGTCAAATAAAAAGGAACAAAAAAAAAACACAAGCGAACAATAACAAAAGCAAAAACCAGCCGAACTCGTTACTCGCACAAAAGAGCAGTGTGAAGGCAAACAAACAGCAAAACAAGTCAAACACTCGCTAAAGCTCGCTAACGAATAACTACACACACACACACATACTTGAATTGACACATTGACGCAAATCGCACCGCGATTCATATGCGAAGAGCCGGAGCGTCGCTGGGTACAACGCTTCATACATACATACATATATACACATTTTGCCGAGCAACATAGTGGAACAAAAACAAAAAAAAAAAACAAAAAGCTTTAAAATGACGATAACACAAAAGCAACAACTCGTTTACAATCGCTAATATAATATATAGAGAGAGAGGGGGGAGAGAAAAGGGCCGCGCATTGCTGCCGCACCACCACAGCTGTTCATGGCCCCTGCACGCCTCGTCGCCCATTCGCTTCGTCTGTACGCGCTCAATGCAGCGCCTTGCTCGCCTGTACTTTATTCCATATTCAGGCATTGTTTGCCAGTTCTTTTTCGGTTTTTTAGTTTTGTGTTTTCATATTTTTGTCCCTTCTTTTGGTCTAACTTCGGCAGTGGCAACTTCGTTGTGTACTTCGTCGCGGCAACTGTAATATATTGCGAGCACAAATTGAGTATCTTAAAGATACGAGTACTCGCCTGATTCCATATACACTTACCAACCGCTACCCCCTCGCCCAGGCAGTTGCGGCAAAGCTCGCATGTTTGCCAGCTATTGCGACAATTGAAGGCCAGCAAACACGTCGATTTGAAATGAATAAAGAAGCACAAAGAAATGCTGCTTCAGTAAAGAGAGATGTATGTGCTTATGTGCATTTGTATATATGTATATACTACATGTATGTATGTGTGTTCTTATGTATATAGTTTAATGCTTTATTAGAAGTTTTAATATTGACAGATTCGAATAAAGCATATTGTTTATGTTCTTGTATAAAGGTTAGTTTTCAATTATTTAAATTGTCTTTTAATTAATTATTTGTCATTACAATAAAATTTCGAATAAATGTTGGAGATAATCAGCCTGCATTATTTCCCTCATCTAATACAAAGTGAGGTTACGCTTTGGCAAATAAAATATCGTGTCAAGTAAAAAAGTTTTCCATACAAACACTTCATTCTGAACGTTCAGTTTGTGTGGTAGCTACATATATGCCAGAGTGGTCCGTTATCGGTGGTTCCAACAAATGAGAAGCTCATTGGCGAGAAAAGAACGTGTGCCAAATATCAAAATGATATCTTCAAAACTAGTTCGCATATACATACATATATATACAAATAGACAGAGGGACAAACGGATATGACTAAATGGTGAAATTCCTCATAACCGGACACACCGTCGCACCCCGTCCGGCTAAGAGGGCTGTCCAGTTATGGGGGACCGGCAACCAAAGGTGTATTTTTAAAATGTATGCTGAGAGTAGGAAGCATAACAAGAATTTTTTTTATACATTTGTACATTCCAACTCTGAATAAAATATGTAATAGTCACAGCGATCTCTAGAAAAAATTTAACACAGTTTGCTAATGAACCATTAACTCGAATTGTTGCCCGAGATCGATTAATTTTTACTGGTTAAACTTCCACTTGCTTATGCTCTGACACAGCCAACCCTTTGCACTTGCTCTCAACAATGGAATCAAAGGGTCCAAATGCTTGCTTTCTGCACCTGGCTTTGAATCACGTCGAAATAATGCATTACTAATCATTTGAGGTCCAGATTTTTAGACTCTTGCATCTAGATGGGCGCAAACGGACCACTGCCACGCCCACAAAACGCCATTGAACGAAACCGTATAAAGTACTATAAGTACTTAATTAAGATATGAAACTCTAATGCGGCGCAGGGAATCGCGGTAGCAAGGGCTACAGTAATCACTCTTACTGAGAGTGTGAAAAGTCTGTATAACGGTACTGTTAAAAACTACTAAAAGCGCAATAAATCATTAAATTTTACCTCTGAGATGGTTTGAGAGGGCTATATTAGAGCCGGTGTGAACGATGGGCGTGGCATCGCCCACTTTTAGGTGAAATTATATTTATATCTCAAGACCCGCCCAAACCGATTTCAACCAAATATAGTACATGACATTCCTATGTTACAGTGAGAAAATAGGCTAAATCGAACTACAACCATGCCCACTTCTCATATAACACAATTTTCAGCATACAAATAAAGAATTAATTAATTTATTAGGAAACAATTTTAAATGAATAGTGCATTTCAGGTGTATACCTTATGACTAAAAATTGCCTAAATCAAACGAAAATTGTTCAAGCTTCTATGAATATGTACCGAATATGTAGACCTAGTGCTTATAGTTGAATTTTTAACGAAAATATCGGTCAATGTGTGAGATACATAACTGAAATTCAGAGAGAGTCCTTTCCTGGTAGTAGTCCGTAAGTGCGCTACAAGTTGGTTGAATCGGGTTCTTAGCCCCCATATGCTTTATATAGAGATTTTCGAGCTTCCAGTTGACTTTATATCACATGTGTGAATTAAATATCTTAATAAAATTGAGAGAGCGCATAACGGCTTACAGTCATGCATAGCATGAATAAAATCGGGTGAAAGCTCGTTCTAGACCCCATATAACTAACAAACCGTATGACTTTTCCCTTGCTTTAATCCCTGCAAGTTGCAAGAGTATAACATTTTCGGTTATATCCGAACTTAACTCTTTCTTACTTGCCTCCTCTTTTTGTTTGTTCGACAACAAACCGATAATTTACCTTCCATTACCATCATTTTATAGCTATGAGAATATACATATATTCATGCAGTAATCGTGATTGATTTTATGGAAGGATATTTTCTTCGTATGAATGATGAACATTTCTAAATATTTTTTTCTTGAATTGCTTATTCTTCGAAAACATGCTTTCATTCGAAAAAAGTCAAAAAATTTCAAACAGTTTTGAATTTGTCTTGTTGTATAAGGTTTGTACGAAAAGTAGTAGGACTAATTTGATTCTGATTTAGTGAATGTACTTCCTAGTTAACGAACGAGCGGCTTGTCAGTTGTCTCCGAGCAACTGGAGAGGCAAGACAAATATTTTCGCGCGACGTGTTTCTGTGAGTGGTCCAAGCCGAAAATGCAGTGTTCGGTAGAGCAGAGCTACGCGATTAAATTCTATGTGAAACTCGGTAAATCTGCGACAGAGACGTTTGATATGATCATTTAGCAAGAAGTGGTGTGTTACGGCGGCACCAGGCCTTTTTGGAGGGCCGGGAAGAGATCGCTGATAAAAACCGGAAGAAAGAGCAAATCCAAAATAAAAACGATACTCATTGTCGTTTCTGACATCAAAGGCATCTTCCGCCATGAATTTGTTTCTCCTGGACAAACCGTCAAAGCCAAATTTTACGTGGAAGTCCTCAAGAGACTCAAACGTAGGCTCAATCGGGTCCGACAAGACATCGCAGCCGATTGGAAGTTGCACCACGACAGCGCCCGGCTCACACTGCTACCTAACCAGGTCGGTATGCCAACGCTTACGCAGGTGCCCTACAGCCTAGATGTGGCCCCCGGACTTTTGTTGTTTCCTTGCCAGAAAAGGCCGATGAAAGGCAAGCACTTTGAGACAACAGAGGGGATCCAAGCAGCATGCACTTCGACTCTCAAGGCTATTCCGGAGAATGCCTGCCGTGACGCCTTCAATGCTTGGAAATTGCGCTGGAAGCGCTGCATCGACGCAGAAGTAGCCTATTTTGAAAACTATTATGAATTGTAACGATTGGTTCAATAATTTTTTTTAAATCGGCTCAGTCCTATTACTTTCCGGACAAGCACTGTACTTGAGAAACCAACAATAATTTTCCATTAAGTACAATACAAGAGAATATAGAGTTATGGATTTATGTAATATTGTAAAGTTGCTTATTTCGCATAGTTAAGCCAGTTTGCCAGTTTCAAAATTCTCTATTCACAATTTTTAAAACGCAAATTAATAGCCGAAATTTATAGGTATTCATAAAGTTGTTTCTATTTTAATATACACGTAAATATTATTTTATAAACAAATACCTGCATATCTACCTATGTAAGTATATTAGTCTCAATTCATAATTTCATATTTTTCACAAAATATTTGCATTCCTCGCGCGAAACCATTGACCTTTGAACAGGCAACAAAGCGTGAGAATAGCAATCATAAACAATAAAATTTAGCATTAGTAACCAAATAGCGAATGGAATGTGCACATAAACATATTTCAAGTGTGCGAATATATGTACTCATATGTAACGATATGTAGAGCATATTCGTGTAGACAACTGTATGTATGTACATATATAGGAAATGCATTGCTGCAGTTGAGAATGCAAACAGCTGAAAAAGCACGCACGCCAAAGTTGAATGAACGAAATATTTGCTTTGTAACATAATCGCGAGGGGAAGCCTTAATTAATAATATACATGTGTAAACAAAATTACATACATACACACATATATTTGCATTAATAATTATTTTTTAAACGTGTGAAATTTTTTTCAAGTATTTGTTCACGAATGTAGAACACCTACAAAAATTCTAAAATATATTTATGATTGAGAAACGTTTATGATTTTTCGAATGTCAAGAATCGATTCTTAATCGACTTCGACTACTGAAGATCGATTCCGAAAAATCGATTATTTTACGAGAAAACTCGATTTTCGAGTAGAATCGGAATCGAGTTTACCATCCCTACTGGCAGCCATCGCGTGCACATATAATAACCTCCGTACAATAACCACCACAAAAAAAAATATTTTTTTTCCATGTAATTTATATGGAAAACAGAAAATTTGAAAGAGGCACCTCTTAATATTAATATTAAGAGCTCATCTTTTGAGTGACTTTTTTTTACACATTTCGAAAGTTTTGAGCCTGTTTTTCAGTTGAAAAAAATGGTTGCCTCAAAATGGCACACCCTAATGTACATACTACATATATATTTGAGAATTTTCTCCGAAATGTTGTAGTTGATCCATCGAGTTTCCAAAACTTTAAATACATTTTTCTTGAAATGCTGTTTCCAGAGTCAAGTGAGGAAAACATCTCAGAAACGGCTGAACCATCGAACTGAAATTTTCACATTACTTTTTTAGATATATTTGTCAGTTATTGCGACGAAGAAAGATTTTTTGATAACAATTTCGACTTATCACTCACTCTGAAGAGTAAACTCTTTCGTAAAATACTGCTTTGTTTTTGAGAAACCAGTTTCGACCTGACCTGTACACATCCATAGTAATAATAAATCTTTTTAATTTTTGGATTTTAAATAATTTTGAGCAGAAAAATCTTCCTCGCAGCCAGACACATTTTTTCGGCGATAGTCCTGGTGATCGGCTACGGAACAATGGAATCAAAAGTTTTTCAAAATTAATCGCTGATTTGGCCTTGAAAGTCGAACAAGCTGCGGAATAAAACAATATTATATATAATATATAATATATAAGCACTGTACCACGTTTCATGTAAAATTATCAGTGAGATAATAGAATCTCAAGTCTAATAAAATCAAAAGACGGAACCCTATGAACAACAGGTAATGAATAGCTCAACGGTGCCAGAGAGCACTTAAAAGATATTCTCCACTCTTAAAATATCGAAACACACGATCAAATTTTAGTACAATCAGGTCAAGTCTATCATATATAGATCAAGCCTATCAAACAGCATCATCAGCCTAGGAGGAAATCATTTCAGCAATAACGGCCTGAAAAACCAACAAGTCCCCAGGATACGACAGAATCCGTCAAAAGATTCTAAGTGTATTTATGATGTTTATGTTCGACTTCCTGAGAAAAATAAATAGCTAATGTATTTGGCGCATTTTTCGAGATCTTAAATTGAAAGCATACAAAAAACAACTTGCGTAAGAACTAAAATCGCTCGACCTTCCCAAACGACATCGCCTCGCTCTATTATATTAAGTTCCAAGAAGATCCGACGTTTTCGAGCCAAAATTTGTTGAGTAAAGAGATACATTTCTGGCTCAAGACTTCTGTAAATAAGCAAAATGACCGATTTTGGACGAAAAGCAACCTGAAAAGATTCAAGAGCTACCATTTCATGTAGAAAAAAAAGGTTTTGTATGATTTGTGAACCAGTTGAATCAACGGCCCATATTTATTTAAAAATAAGAACGTAGCTGTCGATGGCGATCGCTATGGCGCGTTGATAACCGACTATTTGATGCCTGAAATTTAAGCTTGTGATCTCGGCGACATTTTGTTTCAACAAGACGGCGCCACACATCCCATCAATCAAGGGATTTATTGATAGAACACTTCGGTGATTACACGCTTTGACTTTTTCCTGTCAGGATATGTAAAGTCGAATGTCTATGCGGACAATACCGCTTCGATTCAGGCCTTGGAGCAAAACATCATGGGTGTCATTTACCAGTCGACTCGTTCGAGCCATCGAAAATTGAACTCAACGGATGGACCATCTGAGACGTAGCTGCGGCCAACATTTGAAAGAGAAACCCTACAAAAACTAATAACAAAGAGTGTTCTTTCGAATGATAATAAACAGTCCCCATAAAAGATGAACTTCTTTCTTTAAAAAAGTAGAGAACCTCGAAATGGATCACCCTTTATGACCTTTTGACAGCTTTTACTTGAATTATATCCAGTTTGGTTTGCCATTTCATAATGAACTGTTTATTTTAGAGCTTACTTTTGGTTGAAACAAAATTTTCGTATTTGGAGTGATGATAATCTCTCAACAATGGCTTTTAGATTATACTTGTATTCTCAAACAAGTCACTGCTTAGTCTGCTCTATGGGTGTGTTCTTCAACATGAAGCTGGTCATGATGTTGCAGTCAATGGGAAAGGCCTGATTTTAACTGGCACTTACTTGTCTCTAAACTGGACAACGTACGGCCCCAATTGCTGCAAAAAGTGGTTGGACTTCTCGGCTGGAATTTATTCGAACCAGCCGCGTCGGTCACTTGGCCGAAATCATTTTTAAAACATAATGGCAACCCCTTATATTTTTAATAAATTTTTGAAATTAATAATAATCTGTTTCCATTTTTCCAACATTTATTTATTAGACTCGTTTTATAATATATTTACAGTTATGATGCAACGGCAATCAGTGAAATTAAATTAGAGCCGAAGAGAAATTCATCAAAAATGCAAAAAAGGAACTGTAAAACTGTATACCTATATCCGTATGTATGTATGTGTGGGAAGATGGCAATAATGGAGGCACACATAATAAATGAAATTGCCAAGGAAAGGCGTGAATGAAAAACCGAATGACGACAACAAAACTAAAGGAAATGTCGACGACGGCGGCGCCGGCAGAAGGGTGGCGCTGCCGAGCGCAAACTGTGCGCTGAGAACAACAGACATGTCAGCATACGGAAGGGCGAATGCGAAGGGATGGCGGATGCGATTATTTAAACAGCCATGACACATAGAACACATGCGCTCACTTTCACTTGCGCTCTCGTGTGTGCGCGCTCTCACTCTCCTCGGTTAACTGCGTGCGCTACAAACACAAAGCAAATGCAAGCACACACACAAGCACAGGATGCACTCATATGCAATATATTTGCTTGTGTGAGTCTGTGTGTGTGTGTGTGCGTGTTTCGGCATTGCATTCGCCATGAACCGACAATTTGAAAGTGAATTGAGTGCATTGTGTGAGCCAGCGCGAGCGAGCGGGGTGGTTGCTGCACACTAGCGCGGCGGAATGCAAGAACAACAACTGCATACATTTACATGTATGTATGCACATTTAGTATATATAAATGCATATGTATTGCTGGTATATAGCGCGCATATAAGTAGAATAATGTGTGCGTGTAGTTGAAAACAAATATGGCGGACATGCGCAATTGCATTCAACTTGAACTTGAAATTTCATTATTTGCCAGCGATTGCAGCTGCAGCCAGCCAACACAGCTACAACAGCAACAGAAAACGAGAATGAAAACGAACCCGAAACAGACGTCCATGCAATCCCAACGTCCACACTACACTACACTCGGCCAAGGAGCCCATAGGACACGGCTCCACATACATACATATGTACATACCAAGCTATATATATGAAAAACAGGAGCACAAGGACACAGGAGATTGCATAACATGACGCCAGTGTAACGGAATAGTCGAAATAGTGCGATTGCATCAGCAGCTGCCGGAATACGCAGCTCCCGAACTGCTTCCAACAGCGGAAATTTCCACCCAGCAGGTATGTATTTATTTGGCAATTTATTTCGTGTGTGTTCAGGCGTAAAGTGTAAAGGTCAAAGGTTGAAATACGAAATACGAAAGCGTTTGGTGCAAAATGCATTGTGTTCTTTTCTCAATTTTGTGACGAAATGTCGATCGTAGCGTGCCGCGTACGCCATTGTTGTCCGTACTTGTAGTTTGTCAACGGCGAAAAAAGCTTTCGAAATGCGAAAACAACAAAACTACATCAAAATTTCACTTTTCAAAACTTTATTACAGCAGCGCACAAAGAGTGTGGCACTAAGAAAACACGAAAGCAGGCGCAAGGGGAAGTGCAAGCAACGGCGAGTGCAGTGGGACATTGCTTGTATATAACTTTGCGCTGAGCGTGAAAGCTCTCGCTTTTGTGTAAACCCACTGAAATATATTAAAAATGCTAAAATATATATACAAACATATACGTATATAAATGTATATGTACGTCAATAAACAGTTGTGAGCGCCATAAATTTTGCCTACTCAAAAGCTTTGAACGCTTGAGCTTTTAGCCGGCATGTTTTCGCCGCTGTGCTTTTGCTCAAATTCCAGCTTTTATCCACTTTTGTACGCTTTGGCGTGGAAAACAACACTTTTCCCCGTTTTTCCCTGTGTGCGTGGGTGTGTGCGTGCATGTGGTAGGCGCCTATTTGTAGCCTACACTATACTCCCATACACTTGGGCAGCATCAAAAGTGCGCCGACAAGCGCGCTTCCCACTTTAACGCTGCCAAACGTCAGGGATTGCGCACGATTTATTCGACATTCGTCACATATGTTGATGTGCTCAACGCAGCTTGTGCCTGAAAAGTGTGAAAAAGTAAATATGAAAATTGAAGTTAATTAAAATTAGTTGAAAAGTTGCTTTGAAAGAGTTTAAAAGCAAAGTAAATAAAATTATATATATATGATTTATGGCGTATTTAATATCAAGCATATTTGACCTTTGCCCTTTACTATAACTGGAAGTGAACTTCATTTGCGGCTATTTGGTTTATGACGCGTGTGTCACAGCAGCGTCGAAAGGGAACGCTATTAATATAGAAATATAGAAATATATACCTATGTATCAGTTAAGTGCATATGTATGTATATGCGCGTGTATGTGTTTTCGATCCCTAATCACAAAAATGCGATTTTGTCGAAGTTCGTGTATTTGTATGAACAATAAAATTAGCAAAATTGATTAATCGCTAGAAATAAGTGTGTTGTTGTAAAACAAGAAAACGACTTTATTAAAAAAAACCAAAAGAAAAAACGACGAGAGAAGCTGTCCATACGGTATGCTAAATCAAGTGACAGCTAAAATTGATTCTACAGGGTTAGAATAACGCTGACGTCGATGCAGCAACAACAAGTTGCTGTTATGTCATGTTTGTGTGTGGGTGTTGCTGCAGCAAGGACTTACTTATACGAAACAGCATACAAATAGACAAAATTATACTAAAAATTTACGGCTAAGCATTTCAGTTACATATATACAAAATATTTTTGAATTGATGAAAATACTTCCAAGAACAGAATAAGCTACTTAGAGAAAACGAACACATCAGAGTGCAATAACAGAATTTTATTGGTGATAAGTAAAACTTGGTACTTAAAGAAAAAACAATTAAAGCATTTAAAAACCGATTATGAAATTAATCGATAACAACTTAGATATAAGACTATCATTTAAAATCGATATGCCTTAACCTTTCTGTAACAAATCCATAACAAATGATATTTAAAACTCCCGATATGCATAATAGGCGCTTAAATTAAATGGCAACAACATAACAAACAAACGGTACTTATGATAAACACTGAAATATTGCTTAGAGCAAGTGTGTGTAATCGATTACTCTTTAGGCCAGTGAAAAGTTTTAAAAGAAGTGTTAAAAATCGATTATTACATTAATCGATAACAGTTGGAACATAAAAGTGTTGCTATAAATCGATATAAAAATCGTTTCAGAAATGATAGATCCATAAAACTTTCGATACCCATAATCGTTTTTGCAATTTATCGATAGCAATTTTTTATATATCGACATACAAATCGTTGCGGAAACAACTGTGTCATAAAATTCTCGATATACATAATCGTTCCTGAAATTTATCAATAGTAACTATTTACAAAACTATCGATTAATATGATAAATTATTTAATAATAAAACTGCGCTTATGGTAAACACTGTAACGTTCTCTAAGCAAATGTGCATTCGATTACAAAATTTATCGATAACTATTGATACGTAAAATATCGATGCAAATCGAAATGCATAAGCGTTTTTATAATTAATCGATAAAAATTAGCACGAATCGATATGTATAAGCGTTTTTATAATTAATCGATAACAGCAACATCGATAGCAACTATTTACAAAACTATCATTTTGTCCTCAAAATTATTAAATAATCAAATGGCGCTTATGGTAAACACTTCAACATTCCCTAATTAAATACGCTCCGAAACGCATTAGTTTTAGAGAATAATCGATTACATATTGAGCCTGTAAAAACATGTTATTTTTGGGAAAATTTAAATATTTTCAGACATAACTGTACTGACAACTAGTTACATTTTTTTAATCATTTCCACTTATCGCATATTTCTTTCTTTCGGTATTTGCTTGTTTACAGGCTGTTTCGGCGACCCGAGCGTATTTTTCACTTTGTTATACCAAAAATACATATCGATTGTCACTCCTCCATATATGTACTTAGGAGAAAGCATACAACTCAACCTGGTTCAGAGATTAGTAAACAGTGTTGATTTATACAAGTATAATCTTAAAGGCTTCTACCCAGGTAGAGAATCTCTTTTTATGCATGAGGAATATTCTTTTACGCCTATTGACTTATAAAAAATGGATCAGTTCTTCATATACATAAGTATGTGGAAGTGTATCAATCTGATTTGCCTGGAAGTTCATTAAGTACCGTTAACTTGAATGAAGAGATGCTTACATTGTATATCCGAAGGCCTTAGCTTTAACGTGTCTATAAAGTATATATATTTGAACGAGTAGTTCCTCCATATCGGATGTTTGAATTTTTCGTAGAATATTGAAAGAAAGAAAGATTATCTATAATTTCTGAAAATATTCACCTCTAACCTCAAGAATATAGATCTAAAGGCTCTAGAAGACCTTTTGTTTTATTGGAAATACTCCCAAAATTCTATATCGTTCCACATAAGTAGACTGCACTGTCGACCCTAAGAATAAAAAAAACATATTTCATAATTGCGCGTAACCCTCTTAAATAACATCATCTGATCTGAGGTCTTATTATATAGTGGTATGTAAATACAAAGCGTCTGTCCTCGCGTAATGAACCATAATTTAAATTTCATTTGCGAAAAACGGAATAAATGACGCAGTGTGATAAATAATAATTTGCTCATAAAGAAATAGCGAATAGTGGAAAACGAGTAGAAACTACGCTGTCACTATTTAAAATCACTCAATAAAGTCTCATTCAAATCACATGCTCATTTGACATACTGAGCGTTTTATGTGAACGAGCAAACGAAGCAGAATTCACATTGAAATGAGCGTCGTGCCGAAAAAAGCTCGCTCAATCACTACAATTATAAGAAGCACAATTTCTTTCGGTTTTTGTCATGGCTAAAGCACACATGCACATAAACACACCCACACAGGCGCGTATACATAGATCATTAAAATACATAACTGCCAGGGAAGTGACGACAAGCTAAACTTTCGCCTCAGTTGCTGCAAGGCACACCCACACACACATATAAAACTGGCAGAAGTATGTGCTTAAAGAAGCTCCACGCCTAAGGGAAAGTGTTGTGAAATGATAGATATACTGAAAATTAAAGAAAAAATCAATTTAAAATGAATCTTATGCATCTACTGCCGGGATACACCCTGTGCTCGCTTCGTAAATGTTCGTAACCGAGTCAGTGAACACAGCTGGTGGTATCTCAGTGGTGGTTGCATGTGTGTCAACGGCGAGCGGCGGCAATGAATTATTAAAATATTTGTTTTTGTACACATATGTATGTACATATGTGAATGCATTTATATCAAGGGCAGCAGCAGCAACAACAACAGCACTACTCGCATAGCACATGCATATACTACATACATAAACTGTGTGTACATGTGTGCGTGTGCATCCTGCTGAGCTTTGGTGCACCTGCAGGTGAGTACCCGCCACGCATTTTCGCTTATCATTTTCGTATAAAGTAATTTTATTTTATTACACATAATTATTTTATATATTAAGTATAAATACATTAACATATTTTTCGAATATTCGTATAGCATAAGCTGCAGAAGTTTTTGTTTTTGTTTTTGTCTAAATTTTAAGTATATATTTTTCTTAGTACAACTACAATTAAATAGTTTTATGAGAAAAAAAATTTCAAAAATAGGTAAAACATTTTATTAAAAAAAAAAAAAACAATTAGAAATAAATTAATTAAAAAAATACTAAACAAAAATTATTTTAAAACATTAAAAAAAATTAATTTTAATTAAAAAAAAATTTTAATTTGTTTAATGCAAAAAATGTTATTGGAAAAAAATTAATTATTAAAAATAATTGAAAAATCTTTTTAAAATTACAAAAAAAAAGTACTAAAAACAAAAAAAAATTAAATGAAGTTAAAAACTTCTAAAGTGTCTAATTTTTTTAATTTTAAAATACTAAAAAAAACAAAAAAGTCAATTAAAATAAAAAAATTAAACAAAAATTAGAATTTTAGAATTTTTTTAACATTATTTAATTTCTTTGTTTTCAGCATTTTTTGTAACTTTTAAAATATTATTTGTAAAAAAAATTTAGAAAATTTAGTATTTTTTTTTTTAATTTTAAAATAAATTTTTTTATGAAAAAACAAAGTCGAAAAATTCAATTAGTGAATTTAAAAATGCATATTTTCAACATTACTTGTACTTGTTCGATATATTTTTCAGTTTCGTTCGATTCATAGCGTTTCAGCGTGTTGCATTTAACAGCTACTGCAACTAAGAAAAATAAAAAAATAATTTAAAAATTGTTCAAATCAACTAAATTTTTATATGCATTTATTGTTGAAATACGAAATTAATTCATTATCAATTAGCGCCTAAGTTCACACGCCGCCTACAACATTGGATAATTGCTCTTGTACTCATTACCGTACTTGACTCGAAGATCATTCATCATTCACTTGTAGGTACGAGTAGACCCCGACGCATGTGCGCTGCTTTGTGTAGCATATATAGTAGATGCGACATCTATGCACTTATGTAATTGTCAATGCCATTTAGTTGGATTCAATTCGTTTCACTTCGATTCGATTCAATTAATGAAATTAAATTGGCATTTATTTGACATGCCCGCAGCGCTTAAGTAGAATGTTCTCTTCGAAATTGTCATTGTAATATACATACATATATGTGTATTTTTGGTTTGGTTAGTGGCATATGGCACATAAAAATTTATTAGCCATATATGTAGGTGAGTGAAATTTGTGGTTTGAAAAGAAAAATAAAGCAGACACTGAAATCGAAAGAAGCTCTTTTCTAATGCTTAAAACGCTTTTTGAAATATTTTCTGCTCAGTAGCAGTCAGAGTTTCTTATAGCCTAGTTGATAGATTATTTTTTCTTTGCTAATTCAAAATTTCTGTAATAATATTTCCCACTGTACTTTATTTTAGATCGTTAATACGAAAAAGTCAAATATTACAATGGAAAGAGCTACGAAGACGAATTCAAGCATCTTGAACACTTTTATTGTTCCTTATATGACAACTTTTCATTAAATTTTTGCTTCGAGTTAGAAAAGCACAGCTAAAAACACTATAACATTCTATAGACATACCATACATAATTAGGGGTAACATATAGTCTAATAGAGTTATATATTACAACGAACCGAAAACATAGCATTGAGAATTGTAAACTCATTTTTGTATGTAACCCAACAACATTTTTTTTTAAACAAGTGTAAAAATTTATTATATTACGATGTTTTATGACGAATATTTATATTGAAAGGACCCTTAACTGTAAATATCGCTAACTACTCTCTTCGGTCTTAGTAGATAAAAATTGGTACAAACTTCATTAAAATGCAAATAATAATGTCAGAATTCCTACCTCCCTTATTCTCTATACTTATTATGAGCTCCAGATAGAGCTAGTAAGCAAAGAATCTTTTTATTGTAACGATTTATATGTCTTATTTTATTATCTGTTCATACATCCAAATCTGCTGAATTCAGTGGTTGATCGATGGTATTCATTGGCTCGGTGCATTATCATAGTGTAAAAGCCATAAATTGTTCTTCCACAATTCCTGCCGTTTTCGACAGATGTTCTATATTTATTGACTGTTCGTTCCTCCAGAACAAATTCATGTTGCATCTAACCACGAATATAAAAAAAAAAAACAACAAAAAGCATCATCTTGATTTGTTTGAGTGGCTTTGGCGTGACTTTTTTGGTTTCGACTCGTCTTTTCCCCCCCATTCCGATTGTCGACTTCTTTGCATGTCAAACTCATAAACCCTCTCTTTTTGAAAAAAAATAAAATCAGCTTAATCGAGACGAGCAAGTCGAGGGTCTCATACCCAAATTTCCACCAAAATCATTCGAACGTGCTCGCGAAAGATGTCGAGTTCTCTTGCCATCTCTCTAACACTTTATGACGACTTTCAAGCAACATATTATTTACTTTTCTAATATTTTCATCAGTTGAAGAGGTCGAAGGTCGTCCAGGTCCTCCGAGGCATGTCTTCAACGATCTCTCGAACGTCTTTTAAGACTTCATACTACTCGTAGGCCTGTGGTTGTGATAAAACTGAAACGCACACGAAATTTGGTTAGAACTAGAAAATATGCAACAAATTCCTTGTTCGATATTTTTATCCATTATAAAAAAAAATCACATCTACTGAGCTGTACCAACTTAAGCGACTGCTGTAAACAAACTGGTTGACAGATCGCGCTTATATTTGGCATAATACTCGTAATTAAGGACTGTCATACCAACTTAGCAAAGTACAGTTTTTTGAAATACCATTACCCGAGACAATTTCCGGGTGTTGTTTTCACAATATACATATATCAGTTTAGCTAAAATTTTTTGCTAGCTATAGTCCAATGGTATGCTACTTGAAGTTAAAAAGGAAGTCTAAAAGCCTTGATAGTTTCACTAAATATACATATATTGTATGTATGTATTCAAATATTTGAAATCTGCGCATTCTTAAGTGTACCATAAATTGCTCTGACCCTAAGGCAATGAAACAAGTTACTTTTAAGTTCATAAAGTAACAGAAAAAGTTGGCGCCATCCCCATTATTTAATAATTCCATATACATATTAAATTTAGTACACTTATAACGGTCCAAATAACTGAACACGTCCAAATTGCGTTTGCCACGCCAGCATGCAACATTTAACGCTGCAGCGATTAACGCGCTCCAAAAGCAAAATTCCACTTATTCATAAACTAAACTATTTAAAACCATGTAACACATGCTATTTTATATACATATGTATATACTTATGTACATATGTACTATATGTGCAACATACAAGTATTTAATGTGTGTCGAACAAATACTTTACAGCTGATAATAAACGCTTTACAATTAAGTGTGCTGAGTAAAGAAGACCGGAAAATAGTAAAAGAGCACAAGTAAGGTTGGGCTAAGTGCGCGCGAAAGGCAATTTCATAAATTCTATCTACCATTTTGTGAAATTATTTAAAATTTCCGTGGTTTTAATTTTGAAAATTTAAGGTTTTGAAAAACCTCTACATAAACATATGTGCTTTACTTAAAGCTACATTGATATATGAGACATATATCTACATATATTCATTATACTTAGAGTGATTCAAAAAATTTTTTTTTTTTCGTTTCGTACTCGGAAAAATAGGTTCCTAGACATGAGTTTTTAATTGTAACGGGAAGGTCCTCCTACATACAGTTTTCTATTTTTTCTTATTATCAGGCAGAAAAATTTATATCTCGCTTCCAACAACTTGAAAAAATATCTTGTTTCTCAGATTTTGTAGGAAATTGAATGCTCTACAAAAAAGGTCGATAATGATTTTTTCGTAAACCCAACCGTTTAAAAGATATTAACAGTTAAAATTTGATTATTTTTGGGAAAATTTTTTATTTCATATGAATTTTATAACTCAATGAAAAAAAAAATTGTTATGAATGATGAAACTTATAGGCTTTCTTAGAGGTGTCTAGGAACCTGTTTTTCCGAGTACCAAACGAAAAATCTTTTTTTTTTAATCACTCTATTATACATATATATATTTGATCATACCCATCATAATGTTGGTCAATCACTTGGAATAACATTTTTCAAAATACTAACGGTACTTTTATAAAATTCAAATTTGCGAAATTCAAAGCAAAGAAATTTTATTACGACTTTGTTTTGGTTATTGGATCTTACTTATTAAAATTTATCGAGACATTTAGTTACAAATACAAAAGTTATTACGCCATTTTTCGAAATTAGCTTTTTGAAATCGAAATATTTGCCTTCTAAATACTAATTAAAGAGAAATTAAAAATGTGAGCAAATTCAACTTTTTCCTGCAATTTCAATTAAGTTTTCGCCCAATCTTTATGGCAGCTACTATATGGAATCATAGTTGGTACTTTGAAATTGCATATCCATATTTTTATTTTTCAGAAAGAAACATACTCTTATTAATAATGATTTTGTCGATTCGGGCAATTTTGAATGCTAACTTCGAAAAAAATACTAAAAAAAGACAAGGACAGCTATTCAAGCTTTGGTGCCTTATGAGTTTCAATGGTTCTGGCTTCGGTTAGAGCTGCGCATTCATAAAGAAAGTGATAAACGGTTTTGCAACTGCTCTAGTGTTTTGTTATAGTAGCTGTCTGAAAGTCTGAAAATACTATTCCTAGACCTATGTAAGAAGTTCCAAGTTCTAGTCTTACCATACTTGGCCCATATCTACCTCGTTATCTTGCAGTTGGTTATTGATTTCCGCCTGCTCTGGCGTATTTGTTATAAAGCAATCTGTTGATGGTTCTCAGCAGGCATGATGTTAACTCCGCTTCGCATTCGTCTGGCTTTGCCAAATCGTCTGCTTTTTTGTGGCCGGGAACGCGTGTCTCGGTCGAGTTTAGTTGAGCTATCTGTGAACTTAAAGCCTCCATGCCTTATTTTACCAAAGAGTTTTCTAGGCATGGACAGGTGTATTCAAATTAATATAACTTTTGTTCCTCTTCTTTTTCTTCTATCTCAAAATATTTATGCATACTGCAAAGTTTGAATTTTATATTTATTCATTCTATGCCTCAAAAGATTACGAATTCTCTGTTTGCACCAGGTGGCTCTCGGGTATAAAAGCTACAAATTAATCAGAGCTGAGAATTGCTTAGGAGAAAACGGAAAACAAGTGCAGCAAAGAATATAAATATTTATATTTGCTTAAATACCAGCAAAACGGCTAAAAACACATATAATGAATATAAAAAAATTAAGAAAATTAAAAATTATATATACTTATATGTATGTACATGTGTATGCCTAAGTACACTTGTTACAACACTTTTGACATGCTTTTGCCATCCGCTACCAATAATTGTTTTTTCAATCCCCAAAACACACAACTGACAAGTGCTCTTAGTATCTACGAGCTAAATTTGTACACATGCACTACCGTTATAAATATATACATGAATGTAGATATGCAGTTATTTAAATAAAGTCTTGTTGGCAACGCTAAAACGTATTTCAGTTGTGTGTATTCAGTATTCATTGGCTGTGCGTCAATTTCACCCAAGCATTCGATTGCTTGCAGCTTCCAATTGAAATTGTCACACGAGCGTTTATTGAACTCCCCTGCCGCCCCTTGTCCGCTCTAAGTGCAATGAAAAAGCGCCCTCGCTTGCTGTTGACATTATCTGTCAACGTTGTCAGTTTGACATTAACTTGTTCCCACAGTTCCACTGCCTTTGAGTGCGTGTCGCGTTTCAATAATATTTCTTATAAATACATATACATATGTACATATGTATTGATTAGGTCACGTTCTTTTTATAATTTATCCTATATTAGTTAAGCAACTTCAGTTTCAAATATAATATTAATACGAATTCGTCTTTCTCTAATATAGACTTACTAAATGTTGACCTTTGCCGCCATAAATAATTTTTCTTCTGCTGGCAAACTTAGTCTAAAACTTACCGATCCAAACGAGCTTAGATCTCTGAAAAAACAGCACTTGGCAGGATATAATTCGGGTCAATTTCGGTAACACAGAACAGACTGTCGTGGGAATTGTTCTGACAACATTTGTTCGTGGGAAGCTTGAAGACGAAAAGCTCGAGTTGCTGGGAAAGTGGAAAGTAACCCTTGCGCAGCTTCGTTCTGGATACTGTAGCAAGTTGAACTCTTACTTATCCCGAATAGACCCCGACATATCAAATATACTTCCAGCATGCAACGAGTTCCCGCAAGACTTTAACCACCTCTTTGCATGCCCAGCTAACCCTATATAAGTATCTGACACCACTCTCTCTATGGCCCGACATCGTTGAAACAGCACGTTTGCTTGACCTATCGTTGGATAACCTCGATGACAATTTAGCTGAGTCTTGCCATCCTAACGGAGACAAGATAACCGTCACAAAAAAACAACAACAACTTCTTTGCCGACTCTCTTATTTAACCAACCGCATATCAAAACAAGATGTTAATTTCACAAAAGATTCCACTTCAAGCTTGATATTGATCGATCAATACTACTTGTGAAAGATTTCAGATCAATATTTCAAAAACTCAGGGCCTAGTTCACATATGTACAGACAGACATCATTTATGTACATATATACTATATATGGTATATTTTTTAGGGTCTCCATCGCTTCTTTTAGCTTTCTAAATGCAATATCGGAACCAATTCTATCCAATACAGGAACCTGTTGGTTTTTTTTCGTTTTCTGAAACCAGCTAGTTTCGAATTTTGAGTGTGAGTGAGTCTGATTCAAAGATCTATAAATTTGTTTCGTATCATGTAAAAATTCTGCTAGACGGTTAGTTAGTGAGAGATAGATTTTACGAATGCTTAGGAGGATTGAAACTAATATTAGTTTTGCTTTATATAAAGGTTTACGCCTCTACAGCAACCCATATATACTTTAATTTTGAACTTATAATGTCCTCTACTAAGGGGAACAAAATTTTTCATCTGCTAGATTTACAAAGATGTTTGTTCTGTATGTTAAGTGCGATTTTTCCCATAGTAAAATAGGAATTATATCCAAATTAAACACTGCCACTTGCTGAAAAAACTAATTCTTAATATTATCTTTTTACCAAAATATCTTTGTAAACATTCGCTGTCTATTAGTCGAAAATAAATCAACTCAAGGGGTCAAGGATGCCACTACAGCTAGTGAATATGTAAGCGGGTGCTTATGTAATAAATACTTTCGGTTTATCGGCGATGTTGTGTCACCACTGCAGGCCATTTCACCTTCAGCCACTTTTGGCAAACACAGAAACTTTTGGCAAACTCTGCATCAAATACAAACTACTCGTGTAAGAGTATACATACAACATATTGTACATACTATGTATATGGCACATACCATCTAAGCATACTAGCAATCTGTGCATCTTCATTTGGTATGTGTTTGTATTTTTATGCCGACCTTCATAGATCCTTAATGCACGAAACTAAAAGTAAATGTCCTACTTAGTTTAATTCTAAAAAAGTTCGAAGGTCGTTGAAGCGAAAATACACTTTTCAAAGCATGCACGTTGCATACACTTGAAGTGCATACAAATAAAATTAAACAAGTGAGGAAGGTGTAAGTTCGGGTGCAATCGAGCATTTTAAACTCTTACAACTTGAAAGATTCAAATGCCTTAAGGTGCTAAACGTTAACCAGATGATCTTATAGTATATATATCTAAAAACATATATACATATATATGTATATATATAGTATATACGGATCAACATATTTGCCAAAAAGGTTGTTAGAAAACCAAATCATTATACCTACTAATGTAGTATATGGCCCCAACTTCCATATATACAATAGTATCGACCCGATTTTGTCTATTTTTGCCTATTAACATGACACACACAAATAAAAGATTTCGAAGATTCATTAAGATACCTCACATACCATCACCAATCATATGGAGTATGTTATATGTTTGGTATATGGAGGCTAGATCAACTTTTTGCACAATTTTATTCATTTTAGGCACAAAGATGCACTGTTATCAGTAAAACATGCTCTCTCATTTTCATCAAGAAAATGTCCTGGAAGTTTGAAAATCCTTGTTTTATATATGTATATATGTCAGCTAAGAAAAGTATTGACACGACTCAGCCCATTTTTGACACAGAGAAATGCCATTGTCAGTAACAGATTATAGCTGAATTTCAATTATATATCGCACACATTTACCGATATTTGTGTTAAAAAGTCAACTATAGCTACTTGGGTTCAATTATTCGGTACTGAAGGTGTTCAACAGTTTTGTTGGATTTGTACAGTTTATATCCTCTGTCCAATATTTCTTTACAGCGTAGACTTTTATGAGCTTAATAAATGTATATAAATAAACTAAAACATTCGAATATTTCATTCGGAAATGACTTGAAATTGCGAGGCATATCCAAATGACAAGATTCGACTTTACCTATCTAGAAAAATTGCGATAAGAAAACAACATTTTATAATTCCAGGCATTGGAAAGATACCAAATATTCTAATCAAACAAATTCTTAAGCTACACAGCCATTGTCTATCTAAAATATTGTTAATATAAAAAATATGGCAATATTTGGTGGGTTTTAGACTAAGTAGTACCTCGTTAAAGCATGCCATAGTCAGAACATAATTTAATTGCTTCCAAAGTTCTATGGCAAGTCCCACTATTGAAGATATGAGTTACAAGCCTAAACTAGCCTTGAAACGGAACTATACGATTGCTAACTATGAACGCAATACCCACATAACCACTGGTAATATACATATATTGGCTATTATATGCAATTTTTATTGCCAGATAAAAAAATATTTTTGAAAAAATTTTGAACTAAGCTTTTTTAAAATCGTTCGTAAAAGGCGTTTAAAAAAATGGAAAAATAGGTCACGGAGAAAACCTTTAAAAACAGATTTTATGCTCAGCAATATTGAAAAAGAAAAATGTTCTGATTATTACTACGTAGCTTAAGAAATCTTAGTGGCGGATCTACGAGGCGTTTTAGGATCTGAAGTTCACTGCTTCCACATCTTAATCGCCATACGGAAGATTTTTTTTGTTGAAGGTCTCGCAGAAGGAAATTCCGCATTCATTGCTGTAGCCATCGGTAATATTATCACAGATACTACTAACAGCATAAAAATTGTGGTCTAACACAGATGCTACTGATAGGATAGTTGCAAATACAAGCACCTACGTTGCTTATTTATATTCGACTGATTCATATCATAATTCATTATTTCACCATTAAAATTGTCTCCCATTACTTAACCTCCAAACCTTTATTTATATTTGATCGATTAAGCAGAACCTTCAATCATTCAATGCGTCAACGTTCAGCAACTATTAAAATGCATGAAATGCATTGTTTTTGTTTTTTTGCATTATTTTCAATTATCTCACGAACTGCCGAGTGCCCTAAAAATTATTGACATTCCTCATATCTGCGCGCAGCAAAAAGTTGTGCAAAGAGTGACATTGAGCGGCAAGGCTTTCATGGGTGAAGGTTGCATTTTAGTTGTTGTAAGCTGCTGCTTAAGCTGCCAACTGTTTTCTCCCCCACCACACTCTCCCCTGCGCTATGCAACACATTCATTTCATGCAGCTTTTGGCCGAGTTTGCCATGTTGACAAGTCCACAAGTCGACGCGTGGGCCCCGACGGGTATACTATATACACCAATGCATACATACAAGGGAGAAAAGGGTCAAAGCTGCAAAGGGTTGTCCACGAAATGCGTTGCCGCTTAGCGCGTATAATGGGTGCTGGTATTGATTATGTGCAGCTCGGCAAATGATCATTATACAATGTAGATTTCCTGTTTTCACAATCGATATGCTCACATAATTATTTACGAGCACAAGTTCGACGTTTATTGTGAAAATGTGCCACGTTGGTGCGAGACGCTTACTGCGACATTCACATGCATAGCTTGCGTTCCTTTCTCACATTCTTTTTCTATTATTTGCCTAATGAACTCTCTCCCACACTCGCCTTTACGCTCTTCCACGTTCGGTAGAAACTATTGCATCACCTTGAAAAAAATTCTACTCCGAAATTGTGCATTTTTGTTGCTTCCGAGTGGCTGCGAACGCGACACACGAGTTGCAATGAGCGCCTGACATATGGCGAGAGCGCAATACAAACTGCAATTATGAACATTTATATGAAATATGTGGCAATAATGACAGTGACTAGCGCAGCATTAGATGAAACTTTAGTGCTGTGCTTTAAATTAAAAAACAAAAAAAAAACAAACTGAAAAAGAGCGCGTTTTAGCATGTACAAATAGAGCTTTACTTTGAGCGCATACATATACACTTACATATTGCTTTATTGGAAAAATACTTCCTGCTCTGCTAATAAAACAAAAATAATAACAAACAGCAACAACTGTCACTTGTCATCAGCGTTTAAAACAGCTGATGAGTCGCGCTGCAACTGCACTGAGAGCGGCGCCCGTCAACTACATACCTATACACGAGTGCAGAGCGCACACAAGCACATACACAACTGGCGGTTGCATTTGCTGCGAAAAGCTCGCTGAAAGCTCTCGGCTTCACTTCACAGCTAACGAATTTACATGAGCGATGAAGGTGTGAGAGTACGCGAGTGCCGGAGCGCGTACGAGTGTGCTTTTACCAACAGCAACTAGTGGGCTGTAGCGCGCTCGCCGAACACACGCTCGCCTACTTAGTCGCTGCAGCCCAAGTTGGACGGTGGCCTTTGCTGTTTAAAGTTTTGAGTCGCGCAACGTTAGTGGTCGAGAGTGGTGGCAAGCTGAAGCGCCGCTACAGTTACGTGTTTGTAATTTTGACGTAAGAAAAGTGTAGCAACAACAACAACTATAGTAATAACAACGACAGTGCTTCAATATTAGACGCAGTGGCGCAGCGTGTAGCTTGCTGCTCGCGCTTAAAGCTTGTGTTAGTGCAAACGCTCAAATTTCCATTCCTCTTTGTTGCGCCTGCAATGGCGCTGTGGCGTGTTGTAAGCGCTCTAGCTTGCAGCTTGCAACTTGCAGCGTGCTTATATAGTATATTTCACCTTAGACGTCTTTGGCGCTGGCGCAGTCCGGCACTCAGCCAATACGACAACACTACAGAGCGCGCTAACCAAAAACAAAACAACAACGGTATTTTTATGATGCCATCGCTATGAAAGCAACGCCATTGCTGCGCCGCACCGCCATTGCCACATTGTGACACCGTTGTCACATTTCGTACAAATTGCATGCCTGTGTAGTTGTGCTGTTACTATTGTTGTTGTTGTTCCCTTTTTGCTTTTCCTCGTGGCGCACTCGTTTGTCGCGGTTGTCGGTACGTACGTACGTACGCTTGTGGCCTTCGTGCGTCGCCTGCCAGCAGGCGAAGAGGCGACCGCGCTCGCTGGCCATCAGCAGTCATTGACGAATAAGTGGTCAGCTGGGTGGTTGTGGCCCCTTTGTGGCGGTAGTTTGGCGTGTGTTGGCGCCCTTTAATTTACAAATAGCCCAGCGAACGCGTTTCAGTGTCCACAGTGTCCATTTGTAAGCAGTTACTTTTGTGTATTGTATGTTTGGCTGTGCGAACGTACGCAAGGTGGCCGTGTAAAAACAAAAACGAACGCATTAACATGACAGTGAAGGTCAACAATGTACGTAAAGCAACGCGTTGCGGACAGCGCTGCGCTTTCGGCCAAGGCAATATTGCAAGCGCTGTAACACAAAAACAACAAGAAAACAATAGCAAGCTGTACATGAGTGTCCTTAAAGCTGGATAATAACTAAAGCAACGCTGTAACATAAAAAATACAATGAAAAAAATCGTGTCGCGTCGCGTCGCGTGATTGTTAGAGACTGCTCAAAACCCCGAATATAAAAATATCGGCTAAATTTGTACGTTTTACCAAAAAGGCTACAGTGAATTGCAGCGTTCTGCTGCTTTTTCACTTGCTGTGTTTTGTTGTTGTTGTGCCACACGCACACGAACGCCGTCGCGTACCAAGAAAAGTTTAGCGAAAGCCAACGACAGCAACAACGCGTTGGTGACGATGGCGGCGGCGACGGGCAACCACGAAGCAATGAAGAAGCAGCCATGGCCGTTGAAGCAATTCGAAAAGCGGACAGCGCGCGCAAGAAAGCAGAAAGCAGCAGCGGCGGCAGCTGTAGCGGCACGCGATTGCACTTTCCTCGAATCAGTCGATTGTCAGTGTTGATTTATACGCCGACTCAACAGCAGCAAGCGCAGCACCAGCACCCGTCGAAGACAGTACCAGTGACAGGGCCAGCATATAAGCAGGCATTTAAACAAAGAGTCAATGCTAAAAAAATTCGAAAATCATCATAAGCATGTAGCAGCAATTAGCCCTTGCGGCGTTAAGCATTGTTCATATTATTTGATTGCTTGCGCTTGCAGTCAGTATGCGTTGTTTAACGTGCGCTTGGTTTGCAGCAGTGTACAATTTCGATAAAATCATACAAATAATTTTGCCAAAGTGTTAAAAGTGCATTCGAAACATTTTTTATTCATTTGAAAGCCCTAATTTTGCATTTAAATCAGCCAGTTGCTCAAATATCACGTATACGCCTACGCACATCAGCTGTTTGTTGGTGAATTCGAGTCAGCTTGTGCCATATAACGTTCACTCGAGTGTGTGTTTGTGTGTGTATTTATCATGTTTGTGAGCTTGTATTTGTATCATGCATTTGTGTTGGTTTTGAACACGTGATCGTGCGAAAGCGTCAAACAGAGCGTAAAAGACCCGTAAAAACTCATATTTACTAGCCTAGAAGTGTTTGGGTGTGCGTGTCCGTGTGAAATGTAGCGTAGTGACTTCATTTAAAAGAAAGTCAGCCCGCACGCAACTATTTTTCCATTAAATTTTAATTAATTGCTTAAAATATTGACTTTTTTTACTTCTTTCGCCGCATTTTTCGTGTGTGATATGAAATTCTGTGGTTTTCCGCTCGCTAAATCCAACATTATTGTGGTTTTTGTATGGCAGAGATATTAATTTGTGTTGATTCAGAGTTCAGAACAGAAATGTGAAAACTAAGTACATTCCTGCATGCTTAGTGCTCAAAATAGCATTTCTGGTCAAATAATGCCTATATTTCCGTGTGTGGGGTTTTTCCCCGAATAACTTCAACTTGCCACAAAACCGCAAAATATACAAAAATTATTTACATATCGTACACAAAAGTACAAAAAACGTAGAAAAACACACGAAAAACTAATATGCTGAGAAAATTGTTCGAATTAAGTTTTTTAACTGAAGAAAAAATATTTGAAGTTAAGCTTGAGCTTGTGAAATATACAATTGCTTTTAAATAGCCTTAATTTTTTTTTTTGTGAATTTGTAAAGCTTGAATTACAGTTTTACTGCAAATGAACTATTCATTATTCTAAATGCAGAACTTAAAAAAACACTTACAAAAACTTTTTCTAAAATCGATAAAGGTTTTTGAGCTGAAAACGCCTAAAAAGGTTTCTCTAAAATGAAGTAAGTCTTTTGAGATTGTCTAGCTTCTATAAAATAAAGTGAGCCGCAAATAATATTTCAATTAACTTGAAACCACTTTGGAACCTTTAGAAATACTTGCTATATAACAGATCCCAAGGCAAAAATGTATTCTTGAATGTTGAAAGTCGATCTTCAATATTTAAACGCTCTAAGATACGAGTATATATATATATTGTGCGGAAATTTTAATTTTCTTCCATCTTTTTTACTGTACAAACAATTTTTAAAATGGCACACAATCTATTTCAGCCAAAAATCCTTATGAGATTTATTCAAAATGAGTCTATGTCCTGAAAAATAAAAATTTGACTCTGCAAAATCTTCATAGCAAGGTTTTCGTTTCTTTTTTAAGCTATGCATTTAACAGTATGAATACTTATTATTTACTTTTACCCTTAAACTCTACGAAGACTTATAATTAAAATTAAAAAAAAATTAAAACAGCTTTCTTTTCAAAATTTTTTTCATATTGTTTCAAAACAGTTTTGTTTTTAAACATGTTTCCTTTGCCGAAAATTTTCAAAAATTTCTTTTAAAAAGATTCCGAAAAAAATGTCTTTCCAAAATTCAAACATTGTCTTACATTTTCAAAAAAATAATTTTTAACACTATTTCAAAGATTTTTTTTTTAATTTTACAAAAATTCTACTACTTTCGTAGTTTTTTAAAGTTTTCAAAACTTTTTTCTTTTCAAAAAAGAAAATTAAAAATTTTGAATTTATTTCAAACTTTCAAAATTTTTTTTCTTCAAAAATGAAAAGTATTTTGAAACACTTTTCCTTTTACAGAACATTTTCAAGAATATCTTTTAAAAACATTTTGAAAAAAAAATTCTCCAAAAGTTCAAAAAATGTTTTCTTTTCCAAAAAATAACTAAAAAAACTTTTATTACAATGTTTTTTTTTTTATTTTACAAAAACTCTCCTACAAGCGTGATTTTTTCAAAATTAAAAAAATATATATATATTCCTTTTCAAAAAAAAAAAGATTTAAGAATATTTAAATTTTTTCAAATTTTCTGATTTTTTTCCTTTCAAATAAGAAAATTAAAAATTTTTTAATTTTTTCTTTGGATTTTTTTTTCATTTACAATATTTAAAAAATTCTACTACAATCATATGGTGTTTCAACTTTTCCTTCCACAAAAATAATTATTTCCAACCAATTTCAAGTAATTTACAAATTTTCTCATTATTTTGTAACCAAAAATCATTTCAACTGAATTTCACACATTTTCAAACTCAATATAGATATTTTCTCTACTTTTCCACTACTTGCAAGGCATTTTGTGCGATTATGCAATAACACCGTGCTCACCTTAGCGTTTTAAGCTGTATTTTCGTTGTTATGCCCTACACTTCGCTGCCGCTCTGCTTGTTGTGGTTATTTTGGTTTATATTTTGTTGTTGTTGTTATTGTCAGTGATGTTATTATTACAATTTCAAGCATTGTTGGCACAGTTGCCATGTGTTGGCACACACATGCCGAATGGCTTAGCCAAGTGGGCACACATACATGCGCAAGCAAAGAAATGCATTGCTTCCTACACACAAACACATAGCATGTAAAAGTTACGTACATATGTGCAGAGCTTTAGATAAGTGTGTGTGTCATGAAATGCTAAAATAAATTCTCGTTCACTAATTTCGTTATTTTCTACTTACATACATCCTTCAGAGTGATTTTGTTTTCTTTTTTTTGTTTTTCAAAAGCGAAGTGAAAAACAAAACAGCGAGAATGCATGCCAGCTTATTTTAAGCAACTAAGCAAAACAGCAACAACAAAAATGCAACGGCAGCGCTGCAAATAGTGGCTGAGAAGCAGCTGAGAAGCAGCTGAGAAGTGTAGCGAAATGGCCGAAAAATAAATAGAGGCGCATATGTAGTTAAGAAAGTATATGCATGTACATATGTATGGGCAATAATATATATGTATGAACATATGTATGTATTTAGAGAAAATTATAAATTTAGCAAAATGAATTGCAGCGGGCAAAAAAGCGCTGCCGATTCGGGCGGCTGCTTGCTGAAATGCCAGCCACAATGATTGCACACGCCGAAGCAAAAACTAAAAGAAACACAAAAACAAAAGGAAATACAAAAACAAAAGAAAATTAATAAGTTAGCCAACAAAAAATAACTATAACAGCGACAACTACATGCGATTTCTACACTTTACACATTGTAACTAATTTTCACAGCACATGTGTGCTCGCCTTCTTCACAGTCAATCAGCAGCTGAGCGACAGGTGCACACATTTACATAGGTGCTTATATGCATACAGATAGTATACATATGCATACATACATATAGATAGCATATACTATATTTGTAATATATATGTACATATGTACATATTTACGCGCAACTTTCGGTGTGTTTTGTACATTTGCTGTGTGCAAAGTGTGTCTTTGCTCGATTGCATTTGTGAAATTCAACGTAGTTGTTGCTGTTATTGTGTGTTAAATCGCACTGTCGAAATGATTCGTTATGATTCACATAATTGCATGCAAACTATTCGGTTGCTTATTTACATAATGTGGAATTCAAAATCTTTTGATATTTTCGTGCTTGTGCTTATGTGCGTGTGTGTGCAAATATGAAGCGTGTGAGTCAAAGAGTCTGTTGTGATGAATTGCTACATTCGCTTTCTGTCTTTTTTCATAATGGAAATGGAAATCAAAGGAGCTAAAAATTAACTACTTGTTTATGTAGTTGGAAAAATATTTCTACAATAACTATCGTTATGCATATGTACATACGTATAGCTGTGAATTAGTAATGAGGCTTTTACAAATTCCATAACAAAGCAAAAAATTAGCAAAAAATATTTTTGTTTTTAAAAAACAGTTTTTGATATCAGTTTTGTGCTACATTTACTAAATTTCAAAACCAAAAAAATTGTATATGCATATGTACATATGTATGTATATGAATTTTTGAGTTTAAAAATATATTTTATTAAAAAAAATTGTTTTAAAATTTTTAATTCAAAAATTTATTATTAATTATTTGTATTAAAAAATATTTTTAATTTAAAAAATTTTCTTATAATTTTCAAATTTGAATTTTTAAAAATATGTTTATTAATTATAGTTTTTTTTTTAATTTTCTTATACAAAATAAAAAAAAAATCTGAAACTATTTTCTAAAGTTTTTGGGAAAAAAATAAAAAAATTTTGGCCTTAAAAATTATTATTTTTTTCTAATATTAAATTATTTGTTATAATTATTTTATATGCATATTATTTTTCATATGTACACACTATATATAAATTTTTGAGTTTAAAAATAAATTTTATTTAAAAAATTGCTTTAATTTTCTTTAATTCAAAAATTTATTATTAATTGTTGAATTAAAAAATATTTTTAACAAAAAAAATTGTCTTATTATCTTCAAATATAAATTTTTAAATTTAAAAATATGTTTATTAATTCTAATATTTTTTTCTTAACTTTCTAATACAAAATAAAAAAATAAATCTGAAACTTGTTTCAAAAGTTTTTGGAAAAAAAATTTAATATTAACGTTTTGTAATATTAATCTAATATTAAATTTTTTTCAAAAAAATTTCTTACTCTCTCTTTTGCTTTGAAGTCGGTTAATTAAAAATTTTGAAAAAAAATTTAGCCTTAAAAATTTTATTTTTTTCTAATATTAAATTATTTGTTTAATTATTTTATATGCATATTAATTTTTTTATATGCATATGTCCATATATCTATTTTTGAGTTTAAAAATATATTTTATTTAAAATAGTTGTTTTATTATCTTTAATTCAAACATTAATTATTAATTATTTGAATTAAAAAATGTATCCTATTATTTTCAAACATAAATTTTTGAATTTAAAAATACTTTTATTAATACTAATATTATTTTTTTTTTAATTTTCTAATACAAAATTAAAAAAAAAACTGAAACTTTTTCAAAATATTTTGGAAAAAAATTCAAATATTAAATTTTTTCAAAAAAATGCCTTACTATCTCTTTTGCTTTGAATTCGTTTAATTGAAAATTTTGAGAAAAAAATGTAGCCTTAAAAAAATATTATTTATTTCTAACACTAAATTTTTTTTTTATAATTTTCTTACAATTTATCAAATTATTTTTTAAAAATATTCGTTGCTTGCATTTAATTTTTTGTGATCCTCCTAAAATAAAACGAGTATTAAAACCATATCAGCTGGAAATAGATGCTCTATGGAAAAAACAAGATCTCTTAAAGTGAATTTATATCCTCTATAACAAAAAGCTATATTGAAAAATATTATTGAAAGCTATAAATTATTATTTAAAAAGTAACTCACTCAACCAACTGAGCATTATGTGTAAAGTCACGAATTTTGTCATTAAATGCCTTGACTTACTGTCTGCTCATTAAAAGAAAATAAAATTTAAACTCACATTTTTACTATCAAAATGACTTATACCATTTTAGAACAACTCATTTCGCATTTCCTTTAATTACTGTCAGTTTGCTTGAGGCAATTAAATCTCTAGACATTAGAAAATTCCACTCAATTAATATTCAATTACCTCAGCTAACCTAATACAACGGTACATGAGATCAAGTATTGTACCCCCCAGCAACTGATTTATATACATATATGTACAAACCGCTATTACTGCATACAATATAATTCTATTGTATGAGCGCATTGTTTTGTGACAAAAATGTGTACTTCCCCCAGTGAGGAATGAAAATCAGAGATAAAAGTCATGGGGAACACAATAGAAGTGACTGAATGCATAGTTGGGGTTCATGTGGAGAATATATATGTATAAATGAATAGAATATATTTTTACTTACATACATATATGTACTTTTGTAAAATATGTATGCATAGGTATGTGTGTTTGTTTGTAATAGAAACTAGCACATCTATGATGTCAGCGGTGCTGTGAGCTTTTTTTTAAGTCAAGCTATGCATTTATGAACATGTAAAGATGTGTGTGTGTGTGTCAGTGAAGTGTAAAAACCCCGAGTGATTGCAATAGATTGGCAGGGAAAAACCCAAAATCACTCGTTATATGCGGCTGCTCACATATATATTTATGGAGTTAGCGATAAATGCAATAAAAACTGAAGTTTACTAAAAAATTCTTGATAATTTTCAATGGGAAAGTCTGAGATGTGCTGTAAAATGCTATTTACAGTAAGTTTTTTCAAATAAATGGATATGTTTGTATACACAAAATGCAACTATTTTAAACAATAAGATGTATATGTTTGAAAAAAAATATGTGATTTCCCAAATAGCTGAAAATATAAAAAATTTATTTGAAAAAAATTAGAAAAAAAGCAAAATTCAGCTCCATAAAGCTATCAGATTTCTAAACAGACTTTTTATGTTAGAAAAAATATTTTTAAACATTTTTACATTAAAATTATTTCTTTGCAAAGTAAATAATTTCCCTCATATAAAAAAAAACACCAGCAATAAGTTGAGAGAATTAAAAGAAATTTTAGCAAAGTATATAATCAAAAAAAGGAATATAGGAAAATTAGAAAAAAATTTCAATAATTATCTCCATAGAGCTAACAGATTTCAAAGCAGATTTTTCATATTACTAAGTATATTATACATAAACACTTTCATAAAAACAAAATATTTTTAATCGAAGTATGGTATATACACCCTCTTTCTCTCTCTTTTGCAAAAAACAATTACAATAATTAAAAAAAAAATTGAAAATACACTCCAACTACATATAAATGCAGCAACATCATTGAAATAACAGTAAAATGTAAAATAGAAATTATATTCTTTATCTAAATGAAAAGAAAGCACACGACAACTTGACCTTGCAGCGGTTACATACAGCATTTAGAGATGCTTTGAAATAACAAGCTGCAAAATATATAAGTTAGATAGCTGAAATGAAGGTAAAATGCATACATACGCAAGCACATGTACACACACAGCTGCCAGTGTTGCAACGCATGCATTGCTGGTGATGTAAAAATATCTCTTTTATTTTTGTAAATTGCAAGCTGTGTACATACATATGTATGTTTGTGTGACATTGTGGCTTACACGTGCATGGCTAACACATGCACACACACTAAAGCTACTGTTTTTGTGTAAATATGTGCATCTATGTACTTCGATACCTTTATGTATGTATGTAGGTGTAAGCATGTCACGGCGTATACGTAATCAGGCAAGGTAGCCTGCTTGCGTTTGAGGTTACGTATACGCCACATGCCACTGCAGTGAAATGCACACATGCTTGCTATATAGCACACATATGTAAGTATATGTATGTATGAAATTTCAACTGACTTGTTCAGCGCTCAATAGCCCACATAAAATCAAGTATTTTACAAAACACTCCCTTTCACCTGCGCGCCCAGCTAATTTTGCAGCGCTCTTCGCTCTGCAACTACAAAACCGACGGCGGGGCCAGTTAGTGTGCAAAAACAAAATAATACGAAAAAGCAAATAAAAATTAAAACAAAAAAACAGTTGCTCGCCGCTCACAACGCTGCTCGCTTGTGTGGCCTTCAAGTGCACACGCCCGCTTGACTTCAATTACAATGTTGTTTGACTAATAAGCGTCATTTGGCGGGCTTGGCGGTTGCGACGCTTGTGCTGGGTTGAAGATGCGTTCGCAAAGTGTTAGTTTTTGCCAAAGCTTAAGTATATTTGTGTGTATATAAGTTTGAGAATACAAATATGATTTAAATCTAGCTGAAACCTCATTACTTATACTATACTTTCAGCACAAAGTATGAGCTAGAAATGATTCATAAGCGTTTTTGGCTTTATATGTATATGATATATATATACATATGTATAATATAATCAGTTGGAAAAATATAATTCAAATGAAATTATATGTGTAGTGCCATTGTCAGCTGTTGAAAACCAATTACATTTATTTAATTTGGATGTGTATGGCATTTGTTTATAATTTTATTGTTGAAAATGTATTTTTTACAGCTCATAAAAATATTAGTTTATTTATTTAATGCATTATAATTAACATTTTAGTTATATTTATGCATTTTACGAGCTTTCGCAAGCAACTCAACTCAAATTGTATAACGTAAATAGCGCATAAAATCAATAAAAAATAGCATTAAATATTTAAAATCATTTTTTTACGTCTTACCTGACCAGCTACATCTCAAAGTACCCACTCTTGTTAAAAAAAGTAGTCAATCTAGAATTGCACTCACTCAAAAATAGCTGTAACTCATATTTACAATAATATTGCAGCTATTTTAGTCTGCTGCAGTATAAAATAGATATATATCTATATACATATATATTTTATTTATATACACCGCTATCAAGCTAACTGCAAACACACACACACTCAGGTCAGCCAGTGGTTAATGTTGCCTGAGTGTTTTCACAAGCATTCGCGTGGGTGGCACAAAACCCATTTGAAATCAAAATATCTGCGCCGCACATATACACATGCGCATGTAAGAAGACAAAAATTGCACGTAAATAAATACGTAAATATGTATGCGCCAACATTTGCTGGCTTGCTTTTGGCTTTATAGGCTATTTGCGTTCTACGCGCAGCCACTGATTCACCCACTCACCTAGTGATCTACATATATTTTCGTTTTAAAAAAATATACTGCACATTCCCGTGTGTGTACATATATACGTTTTATATATATAAATGTATATATGTATGCATTTTAGCGCACAGGTTTGCAGTTGAGCACTCAAAGTGACTACACTTGCCTTACGACGTCTTTATGTCCATGCATCTGTGTAGTTATGTATATACATATGTAAGCATGTAAGTATACATATGTTATGTACATACATATAAATTTTAGTAAGTGGGATGTCGCGCTGTTTATTTCCTACTGTTATCTTTTCATCAATATTCACTCACGACTTTTGTGTTGTAGTTTCCATACTGTTGTTTATTACAAAGTTTTCTAACAAATAATTTACTTGCTGTTATTTCCGCTGCAAAGTTCGAAAAAAAAGTTGTGTGACAGTGTAAGTTTTCTGTGTTCTAATATATTTTCAATATGCCAATTATGAATTGTTATATGTTAGTCCAGCTGTTTGAAGCGCTGACATAGTGGAATCAAAATTAGGTGCAGAAATTCCTTGTCATTTTGAAGCTGAATGTTTATGGCAGTGCTGAAGCCTTTGAAAATGGTAAAAAATAATAAAAATTAAATTTTTCTACTTTTTCTTGCTATTCCATCTTTCAATAATTTTTTTGTTTTTGTTTTGCTTTAATGACAACAATTTCTTTTTCAATTTTGGCATAAAATATATATTTTTAGAACTCAGAAGCCATCTGAAATAAGTAATTCACTCCACTGAGCCCTCAAAATGCCTTTCTTTTACCCTTAAAGACACAGTGACGGCAGAATCAATACAAGAAAATCTCAGTATGAGCCATTTCAATGAAGGTTTATGTCTTTTACTAGATTCTTATGCCATTTATGCTGGTGTTCTGAGACTTTGCGGGATAATTTGACATTTTTACTTCTATACATTTTCACAACTTCTTATATTTGAAGTGAGTTTAAACTCAGAGTCTCAATTTGATGGTCTATGATATTTACTTTTAGACCAAAAGGCATCCAAATTAATCAATTGATCACGTTGTGTCCTATATAGGTCTATACGAGATTCTTCTTCTATTTGTGCCTCCTCTGTTTATTTGTTGTCTCATATGAAGTTTGCTTTCGCTCTAAATCATTTTTAATTCGTTGTTTAATATTGTGAGAACCTTTGACACAGACAAAAAGTCTAACAAAAACCACTTATTAAAACGCTATATTTTACAACTAAATAATAAAAATTATTTTATTAATTGTTTTTGTTTTTTTTTTTTAATTTTGTTTAATATTTATATATTATTTTTACAATTTTTTTCATAATTAATTAAAATCTGTCGGTTTTCGCCACTTTTGCAGCAGTATCACTTCGATTTCAAAAAATCTTGTTTTATGAATATATACACACAAGCGGCGAGTACACTCATACATATGTATGCGTTTATATCGCATGACATAAATCAGCAAAAATAAATAAATTTAGCAATTAACAGGTTTTTAACAATTTCAAGTTTATAAAGAGACAAAAATTTGCTAAGAATTGTATTTTTTGATATTTCAAGTAATGAAGTAAACAAGATATTTATAAATTTGTATGTAAACAAAACATAAAGAGAGCTTAAAAATGCTTTTCATACGAATTTCAAATAGTAAATACCGTTAATTGATTTAATTATATATATGTACATATATGTGACCTGCTCTACGGAAAGGGGGCTTAGGTGTCAAAAAATCAATTTTCACTTTTTAGTTGATTCGGATGGATTTGATTTTCAACAGCTGTTTCCCAGAAAACTAGTTTTCGCACGTTAGCTTCCTTTTCGTAGACCAGGTCACATATATAGGTTGTATTTGTGTATTCATAAATTTTTTTAAAGTATCTGCAGCGCAAAACCATAGTACTTTTCAATAATAAAATAGTTCAAAAATACAAAATTCTAACAGTACTACAAAATCACTCGATATATGGATTAACTTACAGTATTATAAGTATATAATAACTGTATTTTGTGGTCATCCAAGCGCTTAGCGAACCACTCTTAGCATCAGAACACAAAATTGTGTATGTGTGTGTATGCCTGTATAAGTTAATATGTATAGATAAGTATAAAATGTACAAAGTATTGTCAAAAAAAATCGAAACTGCTTTTTTTATTGTTTACTAGGCACTACATCATATTGTAACTGCATATGTATGTTGCAAAAAATTTTCAGCTTCCACTGTCAGGCATACCGATATATAACCATTTTATAACCAAAACTCAAATTTCTCCTTCGCCTGTAACCTTTTGAAAAGTGATGTTATGTTATTTTGCATTTTAGATGACGATATATTCTTCGCTCTTCCATATCACATATGTAATTGAATGCCATGCGTATTATTTGCCGCTTACAAGCATTTTTACATACATACTATATAGTATGCTACCACTAAAACGGCAATTCAAATAAATTTTTATGGCGTTGCAATAAACGTGTTGACAATGTGCACACATAAATAGTCTTATTGCTAGTAATTACAGTTCGTTATTCAGTGTCAATGTAATTACTTGAATTTTATTAGATTTTTTTTTTGAAAATAATGAGTAAGCGACCACCCACAAGCAAAGTTTATATAGTAAAATGCAATAAAATTTTTATTTGCATGAGAATTGAAGAGAATGCATGTGTAAGATACTTCTATAAATAAAATAGA
Organism: Bactrocera tryoni; assembly: GCF_016617805.1. Lineage (NCBI taxonomy): Eukaryota > Metazoa > Arthropoda > Insecta > Diptera > Tephritidae > Bactrocera > Bactrocera tryoni. Next base: position 55,324,756 of record NC_052499.1, read on the forward strand.
AATATTACTAAATGCATAATACAACATATAGATAACAAATAAGCATACAAATATATGAAACTAAGTTCAACGACTCATCACAGCTCGTGTGGTGCGCGTAATCAGCGCGTCTGGACATTGTTATTGACACTGTAAACACACGCTTAGCTGGCTAGCTGTATGCCTAGCTGGCATTTTGATTTTTAGACTTTGTGCCCATAAATGTCTATGTATGTATGTATGTGGGCGATGGCATATCTGCAATGTCGCATATTTCATATTTTAGTGCTCGCTGCGTTCGCTTTAATTTTCGTTTGGTCAATTTGTCAAGTTATTTTTAGGCATCGCAAGCATTTTTAAATGCGTAGCACTCGCCGAAGCGCGCAGACGTTAGCTGATTAGAAAGCATATATAGTATAATATATAACATATAATCTATAATACATAATACATATGCTTACAGACATTTAAGTGCAGCAGTATCTGCAAGTAAAATCTGAGCTCTCCAAATCAAAATTTTGCGCAAAAATTTCGGTTTTCGTCTACGAAAGTCAACACAACTCAAAAGTTTCAAATTACCAAATTTTTTGTATACAAAATATACGCTTTTTTCAAATCATTTGTAGTGTAGCCGCTATTTTCATTGAGCAAATTCCATTTCACGCCGCTCACACTTCCCAAAATGCTGCATATATCCCATCAGCTGTTGGCATTTATTTCATCATCCAAATTTGTTTGGTTTTTCGGCATTTATTTTTGTTATTATTATATAAATTGTTTTGACGCAACACTTACGCTTGCGTGCCATTCACGCCTCTAATGCGTGCTCTCCGTCACTCATGTGGATATGTACATATGTGCATGCATGCATGTGTGTGTATGTGATGTCAGCATTTTCGTATGCGCAATTTTTTCAATTCTTTCCTAATTTCTTTTACTTTTCTACCAACAACTTTATAATATCTTAATGCTGCTTAGGTACACGTGACATCATCATCATATAATCACTCATACATGACACATCGCAAAAAGTTGTGAAAAAAATCAACAATGCGCTTAAACTCACAACTAGAACTTGTCGCTTAGTGCGGTGAAGTTGTTTGTTTAAAAGGAAATATAAGTAAAAGATGACAGTAAATTAAGCTGAAGTAAATAAATTGCTCACATTTAAAAGCAAAAAAATTTAATATAAGTACATACATATACATATTCTCTATTCGTCTTAGTCACTAATAGAGAGTGTTAGAGTGTTTTTAGATTTTTTCGCTGTTATAAAGTTACTGATTTGATTTATAAACAATTTTCAATTATAAATAATATTTTTTGTTTTATTATTAATAATTATTAATGAAAAACAGCGTGAAATTTCAGCTTTCTTAACTTGGTATGAGAAGCTGGTGATTTTTTCGCTCATGTAAAATAGGGAAAATGTTCGAAAGCTTCGAAAATGGTTTATAATGTACCGCTATTTCCATTTGGTACAAATTTTTCTAAAACTGCTGGAGTTTCATATTTTCATAGCATTTTTCAAAGGTTTTTTTATAGCATTTTTCAATGGCGTAAGATATAAACTAATAGTAAGCATGGAGTACAAGCTACAGTGGCCATCGACTCCAAATATGTAAGTCACTCAGCTTTTGAAATATCGATCAAAAATTTTGCATATGTACTTTTCTCTTGAAGAATCTGTTCATTTGACGGAATCGCCAATAACGGAGCAATATAGCATAAAGGTGTCATACAAAATGGTCGACTGAAATAAGATATTTGTATGGAAAACTTTTTTATTTTAAGAGATATCTTTACGAAATTTTGCTTGCGATATTTTCTTAAGCAACGATGCAATCTCCACTTATCTTGTTCAGATCGGATCACTATAGCATATAGCTGTCATACAAATTAAGCATTCAAAACGCTGTGCTTGTATGGAAAGCTCTTTTATTTGAGAAGTTATCGTCACGATATTTGGCATGAATAATTTTTCAAGGCAATGTTATAATCCCTGCAGGAATTGTGCAGAACGGCGCACTACAGCATATAGCTGCCATACAAATTGAACACTCAAATTGTAATCTTATATGCATAAACTTTCTATTTGATAAGGTATCATCACAAAACTTGGCATGTATTATTTGCTAAGACAAAGCTATAGTCTACAAACAAATTGTTGAGATCGGACTACTATATCATATAGTTGTCATACAAAGCCGCTGATCAATATCAAGTTTGTATGTGGAAACTTTTTTATTTAATGCAAGCGAAGTCAACGATTTGTTCTTATAAACTAATTCAACTCAAAACTCATAAAATGTAATCTTTTAACAAAAAACCATAACAAATTTTCAACTCAAAACTCATAAAATGACAAAAAACCATAAAAATGTTCGCTTTTTAACTCTATTGTTCTGACTACCAAGCTCACAAGCAGCTTCTGGCTACCTTCGCTGAATATTTTATAACAAAAACGACTCTTTAACAAACAAATTATTGTTTTTTTCAAAGAAAAAAATATTTCATTAGAGACCAAAAGCAGCAAGAACTCGCCTAAAACTCTCAAAACTTGCTAAGCTCTATATACATATGGTATTATAAATACTTTTCCGCGCTCAAATAATCTCAAAAACGTTTTCTATAATAAATTTACTGTGAACTCATAACTATTTCATTTATTTTTTATCATCTGCACACATTATGACCAGCATAAAAGCTGTAAATCTTAATTTCTTTTCTGCGTGCAATGACTAAGCTGTGAACTTGCAAAGCGAGAGCAGCGAATAAGTAGTAAAATTTTCGTTTTTCTGCTTGCAAACGCTTTAAAAAGTAATTATTTTGCGCACAATATCACTCACTTTCATATGAAAGCGCGCACCAGCGCACACACCAACACACAAGCGAATGCATAAAAAAGATACAGAAGGATGTATGTATGTATGTAGTCGAGTATTTACATAAAAGTGCCATTGAAGAGCATATCAGCAGCGCCTCACTGCTTAAGGACATTGCATAAGTGTAAAAAAGTATAAAGTATAAGTAAAGCCACACACACAGACACACTCACTGATGTATGCTGTGCAATGCTGCGCTTGGATAGTTTTTCACATGACCTTCGTTGTAGAAGAAAGGTCACTTGACGCGCACAGCTGCATTTGCAGTTGTGCAAAGTGCAGAGAGCAAACGGCTACCGCGCACCCTTCACCACCCCCAACAACAACAACAAACTACAACAGCGCAAATGTTTAAAACATGTCGAGGTGCCAGTATTCAGCTGTAAGCGCTGAAGGCTTGCAATTTTTCGCACACCAACAAACGCTTATTTGATATACTATATGTATATATATTTATATGTGTATATATATCTATATTTATATATGTGTGTACATATGTGTGTACTCGCATTCCCGTTGGCAGCCATATTATTTGCGCATTTCTATACTTTCAACTTGTTTGTTGCACTTAAATTGTGTTTTAGTTGTTGTTGCTGCAAACTATATGCTTGTATATAAGTAAATCGCTGTATATATGTACAAAATGCACACATAGTCGGCAATTTAGGTCAATGCTATGACCCACTTTTACTTATAGTATAAACTTGCGCTTGGATATTCGCAATTGTGGGCGTGTGTATGTATACAAGTATGTATTTATGTAATATATATACATATATACATATGTTGGACTTATATACACTCTTGCATGCCCTTAAATTTGTTGCAGTTCATGCTGCTTTTCGAAGGTTTGCCAGCTTTTGGCTTTTCATGTCCTGAAATGAAATTTTATTAAATAACGGTGTACGTGTGTGCCTGTATATGTGCATTCGTGTGTACTCAGCTGCCATTATGGTGACAACCTTGATTTGATTTTATTCCAACTTCTTATCTCGCTTGCTCGCGTTTCATTAAAGCTTTGGGAAAATTTCGAAAATTGTTGTTATTGTTAATTAAGTGGAAGTAAAGTGTAATATGGAAAAAATAATGAAGTTATGAAAAAACTTTAAAGCTATGGTTATTTAAAAGTCAACTCAACATTTTTTTTCAAAATCAAACAAATTTAGCAAACTGTCTCACTAGCTACGCCGGAAGCTTTTATTGCATATATTTCCACAAGCAATTATATTTCCATAATATTACATAAACAACAACAAAAATGCATCAATGAGTCATTTTATGCAAAAATATACACAATATTAGTCTAGCAAGAATTCAAAACAACTTAATTTTCCTATCCTTAAGCTTCAATAGCGCACTCATTTGAACGCTTTACAAATACTCGTTACTATATTTGTATAGTTTATAGGCCGACAACAACTACACTGGCAAATTGTCATCACTTCTAAGCAATTTATTGCTTTCGGAAATGCAATAAAGCAACAAAAATGCAAAAATTATGACACACCAAGCAACAAACATGCAGACATTAGCCCATTTGGTACCTTAAAAACAAAACAACAATAACAAACACTTGCATATGCATCTCATTGCCACAATTATGCATATCCACAAGCAATAATGCCACACTCTTTTGGTACGAATAAGCAATAAATCGAGCGACTCTTTAAAGCTAAGTAGACAACGACGCGTTTGTGCCGATTTTCGACATTTACAAACCGCAAAAGTCACAAAAGCAAAAACATACAAGAAACAGATAAATTAAACTAGCGAAATAGACGACGGCGAAATTCGCTTTAAGAAAAAGCGAAAAACAGCAATCGAAGCACAACGGCAGCGGCAATAAGAAATGCTGCAAATGATGGCACCAAAAATAAATACTTTGGCTGGCCTGCATCCAAAAACCCATGCCAATGCATTTGGTGTGTGCATTTTGCGCGCGACCAGCCGAAAATTGGGCGAAAAAGAGGAAAATTTGCATGGCACAAGCAATAATGCAATAATGGCTACTCAAGCAACAATAACGAATGCATTGACAGTGTATAACGGTATACTTATGTATACTATAAATGAGCGGTGTGGTTGTATGCAACAGCCTTGGTGTCGGTGGCACGACAGCGAGGTCAACTAGTTGTGGACTAGTGTATTTTTAGTGCAGTTCTTTAATAAAATTGCACAGCCGTGCTTCAAATGCAACCCTGTTGATTGTTAAATTAATAAATTTATTGACTAATTTCGTGTAAAAAAATATAAACATGAAAATTAATTGAATAATATTTAAAAAAATTATAAAGTAATAACCGAAACAAAAATACTAAAATATGGTAAAAAAAAAATAAATTAAGCGTAATAAATAATGAATAAGAGAGCGGGAAAATAAAAATTATTATATTATAATTATTAACATTATTACACAACTAAAAAAATTGGAAAAATTTATTTATGTTTTTGTTAATATTTATTAGAAAGCTAATGCAAAGGTAAATAAACAATTTAAAAAAAGATTAAAAAATTTAACACTAAAATATAACAAACTTAAAACAAATAATATTAATTAATACTAAATGAAAAAAAAAATTAAATAATAAAAAATAAATAGTTAAAAACCAGTAATTAATTAAAAATTAACAAAATGTGTAATATAAAAACTAAAAAAATTAAAAAAAAAAGAAATAATAAAATAATTAAAAATTAAAATATAAAAAACTTAAACTAAATAATATTAACTAATTTTAAATGAAAACGAAAAATTAAACAACAAAAAAAATCAGTTGAAAACCATAAATTACTTAAAAATTAACAAAATGTGTAATTTAAAAACTAAAAAAAAATTAAAAAATAAACAAATAAAAATAATTAAAAATTAAAATATAAAAAAACATAAACTAAATAATATTATCTGATTTAAAAATAAATGCTCAATACGAAAAATATCAACAAAATAAAATAATAAAAAAATTAAAACCTTTAAATAATTAAAAATTAATATGGAAATAAAACTGGAATAAAAATTAAAAGAAAAACAATAAACAATTAAAAAAAAATAAAATAAATTAAAAAGCATTAAAAATTAAAATATAATAAACTTAAAAATAATATTAACTGATTTAGAAATAAACGCTTCTTACGAAAAATATCAATAAAATAAAATAACAAAAAAATTAAGAAAAAAATTAAAACTTAAAACAAAACAATAAACAATTAAAAAAAATAAAATAAATAAAAATTACTAAAAATTCATATATAATAAACTAAAACTAAATACTATTAACTGATTTAGAAATAAACCCTCTTATAATTGCTTTCAAAAAATACTTAAATACTTACTTAAAATTCCTAAAAAATACAATTAAGTTCGAAACTTGTACAAAAGTACCTGCAACTATTTCCAACAGGGCACTTTCAAATGCACAAATACAAATAAATGCAGTCTAAATTAACGGTGTATTTGTGAGCTTATGAAAATCACTTGCCATAAAACTGTGCTATAAATATTTATGGCCGCTAGGGAAAAGTGAAAATAAGGACATCCGCTGTGCGGCAGACAAACGTCGGTGCGCTGGCGGGGGTGATGCACTAAAAAGCCAGAGAAGAAGAAGAGAAGCCAAGGCAATTGCACACACCCAATAGCCAGCCAATACAGGCGTCACCATTGTTTGGCATAATGTACTATGCCCGCCATTTGACTGAACTAATTTCGGGTGCATAGTTGTTATTTTTGTTTTTTTCGTTTCTCTTGTTGTTGTTTATTAGTGTCATGCTGGGGGCACGCATGCATACATATATTTGTGTATATTTAGGCTTGCTTTTGTCGAAATTAGTAATTTCTAGCAGTCATGCATGCACAACAACAACAATATCTGTAGAACAGATAGAAAATCAATGATGAGATTTTATTAAAATAACTGAAGATATTAAAAAGCTGAATGTAATGGGAACAAAGCGGTAAAAACGAAACAATAACGATTTGTCAATGGATCGATAATACTGCTGAGTCGTTATATAGTTTACAATGCAGTGGCACTTGCATAAGCGTGAGAAATTACAGTTATAAATAGCGCTTTGTGTATATAAAAACATGCATGTATATGTGTGTGTGTGTATTTGTGCAGCTGTTTGAGCTTGCAAGTGACGATATAGCAACTATTCTGCAACTATATATAGCTAAATAAAAAGTGTAATATATATAATATATAATATATATGTATATAGTACATAATATGCATATAATATATATGAAATATACATATGTATGTACATAAGTGTGTAGACAATGTGTCAACTAAAAATGGCACAATTGAAGCGCATATACCAATACACATAAAAGTTGAAATAATTTTTTCTGCATTGTTGTTGTTGCTATATAAATACTTTTACACTTTTTATAGTAATCTAAATGCTAATTATTTACAATATAATGGCACAACAAATATACTTCGCCTTGAATGGCGTGTTTTTGCAAGGCGATTGCATTGTGTGTGTGTGTGTATGTGTATGTGTTGATATCGCCTGCAGTTGCTGCTGCAAACCCTCGAAATTTTCTACCAATTTAGTAGTAACCTTGCGGTTTGCAATTGTAGTTATCGCCTTAAAAAGCATTTAAACGGTGAATTGAAAGTGAGCTTCCGCTGGGAATTCGTGCAACTTTCTCAACTTGCAAAGATATTGAGTAAGTGCAGACATTAGTTAGACTGTCTTAGCTGTTATTTTGACTCTAAACAGCTGTGATTTGCTGTTATTTCTTGTGAATTGGCAAGAAAGTGTCCGGAGCAGCAAGTATTACTATAAAAGTTTATCTAGCGCCTACTTCGAGTTGTGGAAAATTTGTGTACGAAGTGCCAATCATGATTACTTGGTGTATATGTGTTGTTGTTGTTGTATTTTATAAATTAATTTTTCATGCAAATAGTGTGGGCAGGCTTTATATTACCAATTTATAAGCGCTATTAAAAATATATATTATTAGTGAGTTGAAAATTGTTCAAACTGCTGATTATTTATATAACCATTATGTAGCAAATATGTGTGGCAAATGGTGAAAGTGAACAATAGCTGGCACAACAACTATAATATATTAATTGCTGTAATGAAATACATACAGCTTATATGGCAAGCTCAGAAAGGCTTCACGCAATCTTAAGTGGAACACCTTAAGGTTACTAGGATTTCTTGCATAACCTCAAACTATCGAAATATCTTTTTTCGAATGAAAATTTTATAAATATACATACACATTTTAGACAATTAATAAAGATATTTCTTCAAAGAAAAATTTTTAATATATACTTTAGACAATTAAAAAAAAGTTTAATGAAAATTTTTAAAATATATTTGAGGTAATTACGTAAAAATAAATATTTCAAATAAAATTGTTGGAGATACATATATTTAAGATTATTGAAAAAAATATATTTTTTCTTATCAAAATTTGTCTGAAATATATTTTAGATAATGTCAAAAAACCTTCTTGAATGAAAGTTTTTCTAGACATATTTCAAATAATTACAAAAAAAGTTTTTTTCGCTAGAAAATGTTTGTAAATATATATGAGCGTGTTAAAAAAAAATAATTTTTCTCATCAAAATTTGTCTGAAATATATTTTAGACAATTCAAAAAACCTTCTTGAATAAAAATTATGAAAATGTATTTCAGATAATTACAAAAAAACTTTTTTTCGCAAGAAAATTAAGTAAAAAAAATAAATAATTTTTTCATCAAAATTTGTCTGATATATGTATATTTCAGACACATATTACACCACAAGCACAATTTTTCCCATAAGAAACAGAAAACTTTTCCATGGAATCGTGCATTTTTGAAACAAAGCAAAATCTTGGAGTATTCTAACTCAATAAAAAGATCTATTTAGACACAACTAATATTATCACAACTGCTCAGCAAAAGCCCGAAGCACTTTCAATACTCTTTTATTATATTTCAAATAAAGTCGCTAAATTCACCTCTATACAGACACCATATTTTGCAATAGCAAATTTTTAGACAAAATCACCTCCTTTTACTCCCTTAAACACACATCATAATACACACAAATTCAAATACATGCATACATATTTATATGCACTTGTATGTGCATATGTGTTTGTACATACATGCGCCTTAATTGGTGCCAAATGTTGTGATCACAAATTGCCAATGCGCAGAATAAGTCAACCTTGCAACATAAATACAAACAAATAAAATTAAATAAAATATCAAAGACTAACGGTATGCAAACAAGACCCAATTTATCTTCTAACAAGGTGTGGTCCATTTGTGGAGCGTTGCTGTGGCACGAGACATCGCGTTTTCTGCATGCAAAAGCCACAAACAACTAATGAAAGCAAATGGAAATGTATCGTAATTTTGGGTTTCGAAGTGAGCTTTGCTTCGTTATAGCATTTTGTGGCTATTTTGTGAACGCAAAGTATTAATTCTACAAATTTCGAAATAATATAAAAGCGTTTTTAAATAAAAGTTTAATTAAATAAATATGAATGAAGATCTCCCACAAAGTTCGTCGAAATGGAATTGTTCCAAACTTTGTTTCACATATTTTCTACAAAAAAATATTGAACGAACTTTCCTTAAATTTTGACAAAATAAAATTTTTACATCAATGTTTTCTAAAAAAAATAAAAAATTAATAATTTTATAATTCTTATAAAATTAAATTTTTGAAAGATGTGTAATCAAGGATATGTATAATAGAATTTTGATCAAAAAATAATTCATAATTAAAAAAACTCATAATATTGCTTTTTTGTTTAAATTTATTGCTTAATGTGAAACAAAAATTATTCTTAAATTAATTATTATTGACATAAAAAAAATGTCATTGACAAATTAGGAAAGATTATAAAATAAAAATACATAATTAATATAAATTATAAAAATTAGAATTTTAAAAAAGAAATTGAGCTTCAAAATTCAAATGACAGTATTTTAAACAGCTGCTAAAAATTCATAAATATAAAAAAAAAAAATTCGCAAACATTATTAAAAACACTTAAAAAATAATTACCACAATGTTGCTCACATTTCACACAACACAAGTTTAACTCAAATTGCAACAAAAAAAATTCATGTGTTCCACATTTGAAAAAAAAACTGGTCCGATCGGCACTTAATTTCCTTTTAACACTCACACCTGCCAGCGTTGCTAAGTGAACGCTTTATCTGGCAACAAAAACGTGCCTACGAAAATTAGCGATCGGTAAAGAGCCCATAAGGCAGCAAATACTAGAACTTTATTATTTACCAACTGACGTGCTTACTTAGGTACATAGCGATTTACTGTCAAATGGCCGGCTAATCGATTTGCTTGCCTTTCCACGCATTTAAGCTGCCACTTCCACATACTATGCACATATGTACAAACATACATACATATGTATAAACTCTTATATGCTTATAAGTGCACTACATACATATGTACAACAACAACAATAAACTTAGGCACAACGTTAGGCGTTCCAACTTCGTTTCGGTTCATTCGCGCGCCATGCCACATTAACGCCGATGAGATCATGCCAATTTTGACGGCAAAAAAAGGAAACAAGTACTAAAAGAGATAAAAACTAAAAGATGACATAAAATTGAAAAATAAATATACACGAAATGACGATGCACGGCGCAGAAAGTCAAGCCAATAAAGCTTTTCTTTTGCTTGATTTCTCCATAAAAGTCCCGGAGAAATATGTACACACGAATAACCGTGAGTGAAGAGCGGAAGACGAAAAGTTAAAGAATTTATTTTCAGCAGTAGCGATGCATATATGTTCGTGTGTGTGTGTATTTACTTATGAGTGTGCTTAAAGGTGGTTAGACTTGATGCGCAAATAGTGGTTTCGATTCTGACGCAATATTTGCGAAAATATTTAAATTATGATAAGCAGTAGACGCTGGTTTAGACATACTATGGGTGTGTGCAGACAACTTCAACCTAAATACTTTGATACCATGTGTTTCTTTTATAATTGGTCGAGAAAAAATGTTGATATTAAAATAATTTTTGTGTGATTGAAAAGATGGCTGGCAACTAGTAACTAGTTTGTAACCAGTTTAAATTTTATTCTTTTGAAATTTTGTTTTAGCAAAGTATAGAGAAATACGGTTTTATACTTAAAATTGTATTTTGTGGAAATCAATAGATGACTGTACCGAAAACTACTAGTTAGTAACTAGTATAAATTTTTTTATGTATTTATAATTTTTTCATATAATTGCTAAATATGTATCTCTAAAAGGACTTTCATAACATTTATTAAATATGTCCTTCAACTTGTGTAAGAGCAAATTAATTTTCATGAAATTGAAGAGATTTTTAAACCGAAATAGCTTAGTACTTAATAATAAAAATATTAAAATTGAAAATTTCAAAATACAATTTTGAAAAAAAAAACTTTTTAAACTTTAAAATTCCAATATAACGCTCCGAACTTCCACTTATTCTAATTACTGCACTTCTGAAGGGATTTTGGACTTCCAAAAACATTTTCTAAACATATAGACATATTAAAGCAAAAATTTGCGAAAAAATCATGTTTTTTATTTATCAATAATATTTTTTTTTCCTATATTGCCGTGTGCTGAATTTCCAGTCGGCTAAATTTTTTTTAAATGGCAAGTTACATTTGATTTTTATAGGCATCTATAAACTTTTTTAGTGTCCAAGGCACTTTTTTCCTTACTAAATATACAGATATTTTCAACTTTTTCTAATTTTTAATAGCGCTATAAATATTTATGTATATTCTCTTGTCTTTTAATCAAGTTTACTCATTATCATCTCAAAGTTTACCACACTTTTTACACTTTTTTTTCTGTCTCTTCCGATAGACACTTTTTGTTATTCCGAATACATACGCACAATAATTATGTCACATACATATATATACACATACGCACACATGTGCCAATTAATAATTTCATTATTCAAGCGCAATGAAAACAATATAAAGCCGTAAAATCATTGCGACAGCAAGAGCGACAACACACTGACCTACATTAAGTGCTCTTTTCTACGTTTTAATTATTACCATATAGAGAAATTCTGTGACTGCGAGCTAATGATTACTATTGAAGTTAAATACGTAATTACTTTAGCTTACTTTTGTGCTTTATAAGCATAAACAAGGGAAAAACTTCATAACTACTTATTTGAATGATATTTATTGCTCCATTCGTAAGAGTTTCCAAATGAACTGTATTTAAAACATGGAATGAAATAGTTCAAAAAGCAAGTACACAAGACAAGATTACTCTTTCACAACACAAATTGAATGAAATAATTGAAAAATATTATGAAAATTGTTTTAGCGATTACATATTTAGCAAATATATGAAAAAATTTAAATACAAAAAAAAAGTAGAACTAGTTACTTACTAGTTATTTTCGGAGCAGTTGTCAAAATACAACACAAAATACTAGTTTAAGTACAAAACCGCATTTCAACTGTCTTTGTTGAAAAAATTTTAAAATAATAAAATTTCAACTAGTTACAAACTAGTTGCAAGTCACCTTTTTAAGCACAAAAAATTATTGTAAGCATAAAGACGTAATTATCTATTGTGCGTTAGTAAATTAATGCTGAACATAATACATAATAAAACTAGTTACAAATTAGTTTCCTTTGGTTCAGTTACGATTTAAATGCAGAAAGCATTTATTTATAAATAAAAATGTATTTCACTACTGTTGGCTAGCTAAAAAACGCATTGTAACATCAAAATTAATTTTTTTTTCTGCTGAAAATGAACACAAAACCAACAACTGGCACGCTTTGTTACTTGCTAGTAAAACTCAGCACACCTGCAACATATTGACATGGAAAGAACTCGTACTACCTAAGCGTTTGCAACCTTCACTGCACACGGCAAGATTTTCATATTAACACCAATTATTAGCTACACACGCTCACTAACATTTATGAACATACATGTGTAGTATATGATTACACATACATATGTGCATGTTTGCACGAGAGTGGCATATGAAGAACGCTCCACAGTTTAGCGAGTTCAATATGCTGCCGTGCGTGGCAAACTGGGCCACACACTAAAAACATTTCTAGCCCATATTTCACACTTAATAAATATCAGTAATTTTTTTAAGGCCATCAGTGTTTGAAAGTTTTATAGTTCGCTTGTTTGCTTGTTTGCTTTCGTGAGCGTGTGAGTTGGCTGACTTTTTAGATTCATCATTCCGTCATGTTTTTACCAGCATTTGGTTGTGTATTTACAAACTTTTTATATATCAAAGTAACGTTTTAAATTTTCTACACATGAATATGTATGTATATACCGTTATTTATGATTATGTAGTTTACACAGTTGTGTTTGCTCAGCATTTCACTCTTTCGTAAATGATGAAATATTTTTTTCGAAAACTTTTGAATTTGAATTACAGCTAATCGGTCAGTCAGTCGTCAACTAATTTAGCCTCTCTTCACTTAAATAATATAATATGTATGTATATATGTATATGTGTACATACACTCACTTTGCTCTTGCCGACTCGCTGTTGCTAACGGGAGCCACGCTCAGCTTTAATGAGTCAGTAAGTCGGAGCGTTTGCTTCGCGTTCATCAGCCGGCCACATACACGCTTCCAATGTCTATCCACGCTTGTGTTCACGCGATAATTAAGTTAATTGTTTGTTACTTTTCCACTACACAGCGCAGACATTCAACGGAATTAGAACTTGAAAAATGTCTGTATGTAACGCAGACATAAATATTCCATTAAAAAGCAGTAAATTGTTTCATAGTTTGCTTACTCTATTAACTAGAGCCAGATGTGCAGTGTTTCTGTGGCATAAATTTATTATTGTTGTTGGTAAAAATGCATTCCTGAAGTAACGTATGGCATTTGTGTTCACTAAAAATGTCGCTTTCAAGTTTGATTTGGACCAAAAATTGCGAGATATTTCGGTTTTGTAGCTTATGTTGCAATATATAGTGCACAAGGTAGGCGTGGTTTACTAATTATTGCATTAATGCATATTTCAATTATTATGAGAGAGAACTCGTATACATATATGTACTTCATATTTTTTAAGTCCTCTTATTCAGCTAAAATTTGACCTTATTACAGTACTAAGTACTATGTTAGTACTGTATCCGAAACTTTCTACCATTTAATTAAATACCGTTATACTTGTATAATGGCTGGAGATTATCTAGATATTTAAAGAGACTTTTTGACCTACTTGCTACTTTTTCTGCTAAGATTTTTAAAGGTCCTTCCAAAGCTGAATGTTTAGTGAAGAGATCTCCTACCCTCAAAACGTAAGATTTACTGAAAGATCATTCGTTTTTTTTTATCTTCGATTCCACTTCCTCTTTACATACCCCAACCAATGTTGAGGAATGCCGGTCATATGTGCGTCCATCCAGGTTACGTCGATCTGACCGGGAACCCAAATAAATCTCTTTCAATATGAATCTATTATTGTCTCAAGCTATAAATAAACGGACATAAGCTAATAATACTCAATTTTGATGCGAGTTTCCGTGCTTGCTTTTAATTGAATACCAACAATCAAGGCTTAATCAAAACAAGTTCACATTTCTATTCTTTTCTAGTGTAATGCCGAAAATACATTTTTAAACAACATTTCTAAAACTTTCTCAAATAATATATATATAATTATATAAAAAATCACTATATTCCACGCCTAATGAAATTTTGCATTGAAATTTTACTTCCTTTGCGTTGTTATTGCTTCGGTGTTAACAAATTTTTGGTGTTTGTAGTTGTTGCAACAATGACTTAGCTTACTTCAAATTAAAAAAGATGTATTTTATATTCATTTGCGAGCTTGTGTCAAACTGCTTGTGTAATATTTTCAATTTCCTCTATTTTTATAAAAACTAGAAATTCTTTCATAGAAAAAATGGCTTGCCAATATTAATAATGTTATAACATGCGACTTTTGTAGCATTAAGTATTGATTGTAGCAAAGTTTTGTTGTAATTATATAAACACTTTTTTCACTATAACTGCCCTTGCCATATACATATGTACATACTGTAGTTCTGTGCCCTCGTGTTTGTCTGGTGGGGCGTATACGTAACATTGACATTTTTTTGTCAATGCGAAAGTTTCACACCGCATGCAACGTGTTTGTACAATTATAAAAACATATCATTGACACAATATTTGAGTTTTGCCGCCAAATTGTTTTTCAGTTTTATTTAAATTTTTTTTGTTTTTTTCTTTTCAATTTTGCAATAAAACAAGTGCAATTACACTGCAGGGCAATTATTTCATTAAAAATGCATTCAAATGAATTTTATGTTTAACCATGCATTGCCAGCAGACAACTACATAAATACACATGCTTTATGGCAGCAATAATTATTGAATGATTTACTGCACGTTGGGTGGGCACGGCTGGCAATCAATGTGTGTGTTGAAAGTGTGCTTTCTTTGATAGTTGGCGATCTTAAGATTGAAATGTTGATTTTGTCTTCTGTATACAGAAAAGCTAAGAATTATTTCTCTAAAATTATAGTTAGTGTATTGAATTAAAAAACTATTATATAAAACCTCTTTATATATTAAAGATAAATATATTAAAGACTAATCTCATTTCAATTTTTTCCCCCATAATCCTCTCACTGCAAAGTCACTTCAAACCACAAATTTCTCATGAACCTTCATATATTGGAACGTGAAATTAATTTTCTATAATACATACCCCTTATGTACCTTATATTTATCGATGCAATCAGCCCACATTGTCTTATATGCTAGAGCCACCGCATATATTCACCTGTCATGGATTACAAGTAGCGGCTTGGTTGCATGCGATTTCTTTTAAGTGAGTGGCAATTATTGTATCTACATGCCACATACTTAAATGACTTACCAACACACACATCTATGCTTTACTGTATATATGTACATATATGTGTTTATGTGTGTGCTTGCAAGGTGCTAACCTCAATATTTGTAGGCGTTATAAATTTGCTCACAAGCAACTCAGTTTTGCTTGCCAACAAGAGGCGGCAATTGCAAGGGTAACAAAATGTTGAAAAAAAATATTAAAAAACAACAAATCGAAATTATGCTAGTGAAATCAATGTAAGTGGGCTAAAAGTTATTTGCAGATAACTCGATGCATGTGTGTATATGTGTGCATGAGTAAAAGTGTTGACCTGCTGACACGGAAATGTATGGATTGCAAAGAGTATGTCAAGAACTCTAATGGAGTTGTATGATAAAAAGTGGTGTGTAGGTGTGTGATATATTGAATTATGTTGTTTAAAGTCATAAAATAAGGGTGAACGTGCACATGTGATGGATGAAAGGGTAGCGCTGTGCTAAGGAGCCAATTTATTCAAGAGAATTTGGAAAGCTACATATATATTAGGTGTCATATATTTTCAAAAGAAAGGCATAGACTTCGAAAGGAGGAATTCAAATTTCTAAAATTTGATTGCTGCTTAGAGTTTTTTTCTTCGAACATTCTAAGCTTAAAAACTGCTTTGCATAAAAATGTTAAAACAAAATGTTAAATATGAAGTTATGTCAGTTTTTATTACAGAAAGTAATGAACAACATTTTTTTTTTAATATTTTCGAAATACGAGATCAATTTGATAGATCAAAAGCTTATCGAAAAAATAAATTTCAACATATGGAGTTATGTCATTTTATGCTTTCTGTTAACAAAAGTAATGAAAAAATAAAAAAAAATTTGTCTGAATAAAAAAGTAATGAAAAAAATATTTTTAAAAATATTCTCTAAATGTAAGACAAATTGATAAATCTGTTACTTTTTGAATAAGCAAATTGCAAAATATGGAGTTATGTCGTTTTGTGGTTTTAGTTGACAATAAATCTCTTTTTTCAGTATTTTTAAATACGAGTTCAATTTGATAAATTAAAATAATAAATATTTTCGCTGTATTAAAAAAATAACATAACTACGTAATTAAAAATTTCCACATTCAATCAGCAACATTTTTAAAGTTTGCTTATTAAATTTTTGTGAACGCAAGATTATTTAACTTTTTTAAGTACAAAATGCTACAATAATACATATAAAATTGCAAAATTTTCAAATATCGAGTTAAGTCATTTGTATGTAAAAGAATAAAATCAGCTTTTTATATAGAAATATATATTATTTTAACAATAATTTAGCGCGAATTATGCAAAACAAGAAACAAAAGGCATTTTCTCTGTGAAAATTGATATAACTCCATAATTAAAGGTTTTGAGTTTAACCAGCAAAGCGTTGACATGCAAAGTTTTGCTTTTAGGTTGTAGAACTAAAAGTATTAGTATTTTGTATTCTAATACATAAAAATTTCGAAATTTTCAAATATAGAGTTATGTCATTTTGGTTTAAAAAAGAAATAACAAAACTTTATTTTCAATATATCTTTTTTTAACAAAAATTTAGCGCAAAGCAATCAAAACTAGAGAAAAACTATAGTTTCGGTACAGAAAAAAACTATATAACTCCATAATTAACAATTTCGAGTTTAACCAGCAAAACACTTTTGAAAACTTTAGTTTTTTAGCTTTTTTAACTAAAAATTCATGGAAGAAACTTTTAGAGTAACATTCACTCGAATTATTTCATTAGTTTTGTATGCAATTACAAACGATAAGTGTCTTATGTATATTTGTATGTATACATAACTATATCTTATCAGTTCAGGAACCAGCCAGTGTCTATAAAATAACATACGCACTGTATGAATTCCACAATCAAATTATTCCACACACATGTACAATTACTCATATTGTTTCAATTGTTTCAAAAATTCCGTTAATCTTTAACTGATCGGTTATAAATGCTTACTTACTTATGTAGACATACATATGTATGTACATATCTAAGTAATTTATGATATCTTATCGGCTTTGCGGCCTCAATACGCACCAGTTGAAAGACAAAATTATGAGTTTTTTGGGCACAATTGTAGAATAGTGTGTGTGCATTGTTTGTAGATAACGGGTATATTCGGAATCAGTATTAAATTTATATGTGTCAGCTTACTTAAGGAAATTAAAAACAATAAATCAGCTTGTTAACGAAATTGGAAGTAATTTCAAAATATATATATTTATACTATAAATAATAAATATAAATTTATGGACACCTAAACTTGAAGCAACTATTTCCGCAATTATTTCAACGCAATTATGAAACCTACTTTATGTATTTTATCTTACTGCGTGCGCTCAGAATTTTGGCGTTTAGTGCTCTTATCAGCAATTTTTTTTTTTAATTTTGTTGATTTTTTCACGAAAATATTTCAATATGTTAAATTATATATACTTGAGTACTTGCCAGCACTAAGCACTTTCTGGAAATAGAAATAAGCAAGTTCTGCCTTAAATCTCAACTATAAAAAAAATGTTTTTCAAAATAGTAATGAGCCATTTTCCTATGAATTTACTTATCTAAACAACTGTTGTCGCCACAATTTTCATAGAAATGCATTGTAATGCAAATGACTGTATTTGATATTCCTACAACCTCAACAACCTCTTCATTATATGAAAAACCACTTAGACTTTGTATTTATAATGATGGCAATACTTGACAATTTATTAGTGTACTTACTTAGTATTATTTGAGGCACTTTAAGCTTTTTCTCTCGGCATTGATTTGCGTTGTTGAGCTCTCTTCAACTCTCTTGTCTCGTCATTAGCTTGCTGTGTTTGTAGCACGCTAACTATTTCTAAGACTTAATAAGAGCTAAATAAGAGTTAAAGGTCGCATAACTTTACTCTGATTGCTGCTAAAACAACAAACATGTTTGATTGGTGTCAGAAGTGAAGAGCGAAGAAAGGTTATTCGGTTAGGAAACAAAGTTATATAATTGCAACGGGTCGTTATCATTTTTGGTTTAATTGAAAAAGTGCGTTAGTGCAATATTGTGTAACTTTTTTGTACTAAAATAAAAATATTTGTTTTTTTTTTATATAATCATATAAAGTAGCCTAAAAAGTTCATGAAAAGTAGTCTCAGAAGCCATTTGTTTGCTATTTTTTCCATTGCATCGTTAAAAGGACAATATACTAACATATTTTGAGAAAAACTTGCACCACTACAATTTGTTAAAAAAAAAAAATAAATGTTGTTTACAAATTTTTCAAGAAAATTCATAAAAAAATACATAATTGACGCTTGACAGGGTTATAGCACAACATGACTTTTCTCAACAATTTTTTTAGTCAACTAAACCAACAATTAGACATATTTCAATATAAAAATGTTATTTTTTAAAAATTTCCCAACGCAAATATATGCAAAGACAGCTTGACTAACTCGTTAGAATAGTTGCTGACTTTATCACCCTTTTTTCTCTTATTATAAATTTAAGACTCATAACCTATTCATCAAAGTAATGAAAAAAATAGCTGAAGCTTTTTTGAACAAATATGTTCAATAAAAAATTAAATTAAAAATTAAACTCCAACAAATTAATTACATTAACTGTATACATAACTGATACATTGCCCTTACATAACCATTACATAATCGAAACTTTAAAAAAAGTAATGAATAATTACTGGTTATTAACAAAAGTCGAGTCAACTTCACTCGGTACTCTCTGAAAAGTACACACATGTGTAAAATTTATTGACACAACTGCGTAGACTTGCCGCAGTGAAAAATAATTCTTCTATGCATACTTCAATCATATTTTTGGCCTAGCAACGCAGACAAAGCGCGCAAGTGGCGCACTGACGCACATGACACGTTCTTATTTTTTCGAAAAGAACAAACAAGGCAAATGCCTAAGCACATGTGCATACATATAGCGGTGCGAGTACAGACGCACATGCGTTAATTCTAAATTTACGCCAGCAAATGCCGGTCAATGCGTGAACAAGCAAGCACCTGCAAATTTCTTAGAACACATTTATTTGCCTTTTTGTTGCTGTTTTTTCATTCGCCGACAACAATCATTCATCACTTGGCCGCTTTAATGCGCCTAATTGAACTTTTTTTTCGCTGGTGGTGAAATTGTTGCGGCATTTTTTACAAGCGCTTGTACTACTCATGTGTAACAGTCATAAAATTTCCGTAATTCTATGTATGTTTTGATTTTATGACCTACTGTGCCCAGCGGCGTCATCTGCCATATGTACGAGTATATTGTTGAAGGCAAACAGCCACTCTGACTCGGCAGCTGATAAAGTGGTTGCCGCCTTCGATAGCGCTTATCATCGGTCGATTGTGTGTGGCGGCAACATTTTTTTTACAACAATGCTTACATATGTTCACATTTATTGATGATTGTACGTGTGTGAAAAGAAGAACAAATATTAACTACGGCTGCACTGCAGCTATAATACCCTTCACAGGTGTATTTCCTATAACATAAAAGGTTATAAAAAGTTCTTCATTTCGATTTTTATCGGTCAGTTTGTATGGCAGCTATATGCTATAGTGGTCAGATCTGCACAATTTCTTTGGAGCCTTTAGCGCGTCGTTGGGAAATAATCCACGCCAATTTTCAATGAGATTTCTCTTCAATTAAAATAATTTTCCATACAAGAGCTCGAATTTGAACGGTCAATTTGTATGACAGCTATGTGCTATAGTAGTTCGATTTAAATAATATTTTCGAATATTGAAGCGTTGGCTTGGGTAATTATTCGTACCAAATTTCATGCAGATATCGCATCAAACAAAATAGTTTTCCATACAAGAGCTTAATTTTGCGCGGTCTGTTTGTATGACAGCTATATGCTATAGTTGTCCGATCTTAAAAATATATTCGGATGTTACGCCGTCGGCTTGGATAATAATTCATGACAAATCTTAAGAAGATAGCTTTTCAAACAAAAAAGTTTTCCATACAAGAACTGGGTTTTGAACGATCATTTTCTATGGTAGTTACATATATACTCTTGTGATTGAATATTAACAGTTCCGACAAATAACGAGCTTCTTGAGGAGAAAAGGACGTGTGTAAAATTACAGAGCGATATCGCACGAACTGAGGGACTAATTCATGTATTTACAAGCAGCCGGACATGGCTAAATAGACTCAGTTTGTCACGCTGATCATTTATATATATACTTTATATAATCTACAAAGTTGTTCACTGATTCTTACAAACTGCGTAACAGCTGAACATATCTTATTCAGGGTATAAAAACACATGCGAAAGCCTTACAAATCACTTGAGTGTAAAAACACGTACTATTTATGCGTTGAACTTCCTGGTGTGAGCTTTACGAGCTGTGCGTACTTTCCCGCTTCCCACCATCAGCCACTGCTTCGTTTCATTTATTTTTATGTTTTTCAGCCGATTTTTTTGTCGTTCACTAGGTTATCACTGCTTAATCAGTTTCATACTTGCTGCCGTGCGCCAGTGCGTATACGTAACCCACTCTGCACGCATTCGAATGACTTTAATTAGACGCTTTTTCTCAACTTTTTTCACAAACACAACTTTGTTTTTCATTGACTTAAGTAATTACACTCGCTTGCGCTTTAAATGCATTCCACTCATTAATTATTCACTAATTTATAGCTTAGAAGCGTGTCACATTAAACGCCAAAAAACTAATCACAGAAAAAATTAGGCATACATACAAACATATCTGTAGTCAATCAGGCTGACAGTCACTTCCAAGCGGTTCAAATGCATTGCTATAAATATGTGCGATACACATGCGCATACGTGTGTGTGTGCATGTGTGCAACTCTAATCGATCAGCAGCTGTCAATTGCCGCTGCGCTGCCGCTATTTATTGTTGACTGCTCCAAATACCTGCTGGTGCTGCCGTCGTTGTCGCTGTCGCTGTCGCTGTTGCTGTTGCTGCTGCTGACAGAGCGTCGTAACGGTTTCGTACACATTCGTCGTTCGTTTACAAGAAAACGCCAGCAAAAGTGAACGTGAAAAGCGCGCACATGTTCGCCAGTACAAACGTACATATACCGCAATACAATACCAATACATACACGTTATATATGTTCGACAAACCGATTGATTGGTCGCATTGAGGCGATGACAACGATTTTTGTTCTTGCTCAGTCATATTATTGGTTTGTTTGTCTGTAGTCATTTGTGAAGTTTTGGAGTGCGTGTCAGGGGTGCATTTGCATTTGGGTTTTTTAAGTTGTAAATGCACTATCTGGTACGACACGCCATGACGGACGATCTTCCTAGCTATCCAATGCTTAAGCGTGCACTATGAAAGAGAATTTTAAAAAACATATTTAGAATTACTAAAATAGAAAGAAACCTAAAACGAAATATTTTAGCGAAAATATGCAAATAATGTTGAAAATATGCAATTTTTTTAATAAAAAAAATATTTACTAAGTGTTAGTGTTTAACATATTTATTTGTTATTTTAAGTATTTAATATAGAATAATATATTATATGTATATTGTGAGTATATTTTAGCATAATTTAAGAATTTATATATATATTCTGCAGCTGCATTACATTATAATTAATTATGTTAAAGAAAAACATATATACGTATTTAAAAAATTACACAAAATAAAAATGTATAAACATTTTAAAGAATAATATCTAAATAAACATCATCAAAATATATAAAAGTATGTTGTTTTATTTTAGTAGTAAGCGCCGAAATTATTTAAAAAAAAATAAACAAAAAAACAAAAGTTAAAATATAAAATAAAAATAAATTAAAATTAATATATAAAACGAAAATATGAAAAACAGAACAAAAATAGTAAAAATTAAACAGAGATGTTTTTAGAATAAAATTTGTTTATAATTTTTTTTTTAAATTAAAGAGATATATTTTTTTATTTTTAAACAAATATTTTTTTATTTTTTCTTACACGTACATACAAGAAATTAAGAAGAAAAATTTATAAGTATTTAAAAGGAAACAAAAAAGCGGAATCAATAGCATTGTTGTGGCAATAATTTTTAAATAAAAAAAAAATAAAAAGATTTTTTCGGGAAAGAGTATATATAAAAAAAATAAATAAAATTACATAGTGAAAACTAACAAATAAAGAAATATAGCAAATTGTAAAAATTATTCAAATTTTTTACATAAATAAGTCTCATAAATTATTATTTATAAAATCATAAAAATACGAAAAAAATAAATTATTATTTTTTTTAATATAAAAATAAATCTTTATTAATGAAATCCGCAAAAATAGTATTTTAATTTTTTTAACAGAAAATGCAAAAAAATACTTTTATTTCTCAATAGAAAAGTAAATCTTTATACATAAAATCAATTAAATTCGGAAAAATATTATTAATTTTTTTATCATTAAAAATGCGAAAAAATAATATTTTTACTTTTTAAACAGAAAAATAAATCTTTATTTTATACAAAAACTAATCTTTTTTAAAAAATCAATGAAAATGTGAAAAATAATATTAAGTTTATTTTCAATAAAAGCATAAATCTTAATTTTTAAAATCAATGAAAATGAGAAAAATAATATTAATTTTTGTTTTTCAAAGGATATTATTTATAAAAACAATAAAAAGTAATATAATGTATATATTTTTTTTAGAAGAAGAAAAAATATTTTTTATCAAAGCAATAATTAAATCAGTGTTCTTCGTTTTGAATATTACACAGTTTTTTCATATTATGGCGAACAAAGTCAAAATTAAAGGCGGCTGCTTTTAAACTTCACTTCAATCAACAAGCAAAATTTCTTTATAATTTCCATGTACTTGGTATATGTATGCAATACATTTTGTTAAAAAATTGTCAGAAAGAAATGTGTAACTGTTGACCTTGAGCAAGTCACATGCGATTTCTGTCAGCAAGCCAAACCCACTGATTCATACGCCCAGCGATAAAATAAATTACTAAGAATTAGTGCTGAGCCCTTTTCAAAGTACATACCCACAAACAGATGTACATTCATATATTATTCATACTTCAATTTACTTGCCGATAAAATAAAAAATATATATTTTATACCGCAAATTAAAATGTGAAGAATTCAAAGCGTTTTTGGCTTAGCAACGTAGTGACCCTGACCCAAATTTAAGCGGTGCTTGTCTCCCTTATGCACAAAAAGCGTTTCATGCATTATATAACTGTACTTCACGTACCAAGAAGTGCTACATACATACACATACAAATATGCACGGGTATTTGATGAATATTTGCTGCACTTTGGTGTTTAGTAGCCGCTGACTGATTTATCTTCAACACAAGTAATAGCGGTTTTGATAGTTTATCGGCAAAGAAGTAGGCATTATAAAAATTATAGATATAAACATGTGATAAGTCATTTTCGCTTAGTTGCTTAAAGGTTACTCATTCCTTACGGATAATTTTTTTTTTAGTATACAACTAAATGTTAGACATTTTCAGAATAGAAGTGACACTTTTTATTGAATTATAAATTATAAAGTTGCTAATCTGTTGATGGTTAACAATTATTTTGAAAACAAGGTAGAAAAATATATTCTAAAATGCATTTCTTGCACTAGTTATCAATTATTTTCAAAAAGAAAAAATATTCTACGATACATGCCTTGAATTGACGCACCCAGCCATAGGTTTCTAAACCACAATCGATATAAAAATGTACATATTGAACCTTGGAAAATGCCTGAGTGCTTTCTAATATTTTATCTGTCTGTAAAAACACATAGAAATAAATTAAATTTTTTTTAAATCCGGATTTATGCTTATCTAGTGGCTTTGCCGTCCCCTTTAAGTACTTTTACAGCAGTATAAACTGAGTTCAAAATATTGATTAAATTAGCAAATTCCAAAATATTTCTTATATATATTCGTGTATAATATTTCATCTTATTAAATAATCAAATTATTGAAGATTGATTCGCATTGTTTTGAAGAATTTCCATCATAATTCTAAAGCTGCCTTAATAAACCTTATACTTTATTGTCTTATACTATATTCTGTTAACCGTAGCTCAAAGAGCTCAGAGATTTTATAGCCCACTTATTTGCAATCAAAATTTTTTGAAATAGCCATCTAACTGTGCAGTTATATCTCGAAATAACATACTTCAACAATTGTTTTATACAGCTGGACTAAATAGATACCAATATTTCAATGTAAAAAAAGGTTATTTTTTAAATTTCTTTTAAATATGGATACAAAACAGAATAACTAGTTCAATGGATTTGAGTTGATCGATAATTTACATCCAAAATGTGAATGTGCCTATGAATAATCATAATTTTTGTTTGAGTTTCTCGCACAGACTTCTCATAAAGGCACATCCAGTATTCGGTTGATAATTTGAGTATTAAAAACTTTTCGGGGTAGAACATATGGTAAATTAGTGACATACATTTCTTAAAATAACAGCTTAGCCGAACATTTGTCCAAGCTGGCTGCAGCATTTGAAAAAGCTCATACATATAAATTCTATCAGCAATACTTTTCCAATGGGACTCCACGACAAAAGTGTTATTTATTATTTAATTTAAAAAAATCAACTGCTTAAATTTGAGGTTATCAATCCAATGTAATACTGGTAGAAATAGTTTTGTTGTCTTTTGGCTCTATGCTGGTTCAATAAGTCTTGTAATCTATAAATGAACTATTTTCATAAGAGGCAGATCACTATTCCATATTGCGATTTTGAATAAATTTCTTCCTTAAAAACTGATCTGGTTATTATATTATAATTTCAAATCGTTTTACCGAGTAATTGCAGGCAATGTTGCCAATTTTCACTTCACGAACTAATTTCTACTTTTTATACCTTCTAAATTAAACATACTTGTATGCATATTGGGCCATTGACTAACCAATATTTTGAGAAATTGAAGTAAAATTACTTGTAATTTCCATGTGAAATATGAAATATGAAAAATAAACTGTTTTTACACTCGACAAAATTCCTTGAATCATATTTGCCGTTTTTACCAATAATTCATGAAATTTATTAAAGCCATAGCTATAGCTAAATTGGATTATACTACATATTATGTTTTACAAAACGCGTTTGCTAAGGCCTTACAAGCGAAAATTAATTGGAATCTTTGAACTTCCTATGAAACTGGACTTGTCAGTAAAATCATTTTGAGCTATTTATTTGATCAAACTGGCTTTCGCTGATTAACTAAATAGGGAAAACAAATTCAGGAAAGATTTGTTAAATTCTACCAATATCTCTAATAAAAAATAAATTTTGGCAGCACAGGGTGTTCGTACTAAATGTTCATATGCATTTTGAGGAAATCAGTTTTGTCGGCGACATACATAAATAAACATTGCAGTGTTTTTCAATGTCTGGAATCAGAATTTGGGAATGAAAACAGAAAACCAAAAAATATTTCTATTTTTTTGGCTTTTATTAAATAATTTTCTATTAAAAATATTAAAACTCAAATGAAAACCAATTTTGTATAGATTTTAGGTCAAACCAAAATTCAATTTTTTCTGAATATTTTACTTGAAATATGTATACACTTTGATCTCAATTTCCGTAAGAAAGTTCGGCAAATAATATCTGTCTGCGCTATGAATAATATTACATATTTTAATAAACTATTTATGAAAGCAAGATATTTCACATTTTACCAATTTTAATAATTATTATTTATTTTTTAAATTGCAATATTTATTATTTAATATGAATTTTTTAAATTCAAATACATTCACATACACTTTTTATTTTTATTATTCTAAAATATGGTGTCTCTCTGTATTTCGAAATTTGTTTTCTAACTTTTTAACGGTGAATGACTTGCATTTCCCTTGCCATGGCAAGCTTAAAGCATAATTAGCAGCCAAAACGTTGCATAGTTTTCAGCATAACCAATTATGTGCAGATACGTCTTTGCATATATGTGTGTATGTGCGCTAAAGTTAACATCGGCAGTGAAAAGCAAAGCGAAAAGCTTTGTCAACGCACAGAACGCAACAGCACAGTGAACGGTACAATTCAAAAAATGGCCACGCGTTGACACTTTCAGAGCCAAACACAAGTACATATACATACATACATACAAACGTATTTGTATGGGTGTGCATGTGTAGATATGCCATGGAATGTTGATTACCAGAGTTAGAAACACCACAGATGTCGCCGGCGGCTTCAAATGTCAGCATGACAAATGTCAAAAAATCTGAAAAAAATAATAGAAATTGAATGAAAGAAATCGAAAAAATAAACCTTAAACAACAACAAATATGTATATACTTATATATTTATACTGGTATCATAACAGCACTCAGAGAAAAGGCGGCAAATGTATGTTAGTTTCAAACTAAAATCGGACACTTTATTTTATGTATTTTATATTATGAAAATGTATGTTTATATATCTATATGCATAAGTATAAGTAATGGTTATTTACTTATATAAACAATATTATTAAAATTAAAAACAAATTTTTTGAAGTCATGATTGAGTTTTTGGTTTTAATTTCTAAGCGTTTATAACTTTATACTTATATAACATTTATATATAATACATACATGTATCATATAATAAAATTTATTTCCTAATCAGAATCTTCAGTGTAAATTTCTCTTACCTAAAATTTACCGTTATAACAACTCTTCTCCATTTCAACTGTATTCGGCTAAGCGCTTTGGCAGTGTGGTTAGCTGGTTGTGTCGTTTACTTCATTGAATTCACAGCCACTATCTTCACTGCCGCCGCGATCGGCTGTTCCAACGCAAAGGTGAAAACTCATACTGATTTGTGCGGTCCTCAGACTCTAGTTACCACAAGTTAAGCAAATACCAAATGAAATATATAAACATTACTTGTATAAAATCAATATTGATAATTATTAAATATTAATCATCCTTTTCAGCAAAGACTCCAAATATACATATGTACATATGTATAGTATTATAGTATATAAGGGTATTATACATATAATAACACCGAAAGCAGAAAACAGCTATAACCACAAACAAGCGTAACATTTTCTAACACAATCCATATAAGCAGAAATTAAATTCGTCGGTCGTTGATGTGGGAATGACTGATACTAGATTGATTTTGAGTCTAAATATTAACCAGAAAAATCATGAGAGTTGCTCTAAATTGTCTTATTTTCAAAACAGCCATGCATCAAAGGCAGGCAAGTCTTTTTTGATCCTCTCACTTTGCAAATAACAAAGACGTCCAAGAGTAGGGCGAGCATTTCATCAAACTTCTCTCAAAGATTTAATCCCGATTTTTGTCTGCAGCTCTAAAGACTTTTTGATATGAATCACATATGTTTTACGAGAGTATCATCAACTGATGTCATTGTCCACGCCTACAGACCATATAGCAGGACGGTAATCATGAGGACTTGCAGAGTTCGGTCTTTGTTTGCCGAAAGAGGACTTTATTTTTCAATTGCCTACTAAGTCCAAAGAAGCACCTATTGGCTAAAATGATTCTGCGTTGGATTTCGAGACTGACATTGTGTTCATGTTCGCCACCAAATAGGCGAAATTATGTACGACTTCAAAATTATGAATGTCAAAAGTGACGTGCGAGTCAAGTCGCGTATGCGATGACTGTTTGTTTGATGACATGAGATATTTCGTCTTGTATTCGTTCCCAACCAGACCCATTAGCTGTACACTCTTAAAGAAGATTGTACCTACTCTATTTAACTCTGCTGCTCTTATTATTTTCTCCAACAATAGATTGAAGAAGTCATACAATAAGAGTATACTTGTCTGAAAGCTCGCTTTGTACCGAACGGCTCGAAGAGGTCCTTCTTAATCCGGACGGAGCTTCTGGTTTTGCTCAACCTCAGCTTAAACAGCCGAAGTCAGATATAGGATTATGCACATATACATAAGTGATGAGGATGCCGAGGCGAGTTAAAATCCGTCTGTCTGCCCGTGCAAGCTGCAACTTGAGTCAAAATTTACTTATCGTAATAAAATTCTGGATACTTGTTCCTTGACAAGAAAAATAAGGAGGATTTGTAGATGGCGTAATCATACCACTGTCACACCTCGGTGAAAATCTATATCTCAGGACCTACTCTACTGATATTCACCAAATTCGGTAAGTATAATTATCCTATCGTCCCTACATTCTAATGAAAAAATGGGCGATTCAGATAAAAACCACGCCTACAATATAACACAATATTAAATTCCATCTTACTCTTTCACTTTCCAGTATACAAATCAAGAACCAATCAATAGATCCGCATACAACTTTGCAGAATTAGTGTCCTTATGGTATTTCATTTTTCGCCGAAAAGTTGTCGAAATATGGACGATAACTCTTCAAGAACCCTAACGTGAGATATGTGGACCCAAACGCGAACGGCTGATTCTTCCCGAAAATATCGGTCAATCTGTGGATATACTGCTAAAATTCGTGGAAAATGTTTATTTGATAATAATATACTCTTTTCTCTAGAATGGTTTGAAACGGATCAATACTTTCCTTAGCTCTCATATACCTAATATAAAGATTTTCGAACTTCCAGTTCGCTTAATGCCACATATATCGGTCAGTATGAGAGTTATTTTAATGAAATTGAGAGAGCGTATTTTTCTAATAACAGTGTATCTTTGTACCAAAAATGGATAAAATCGGGGGACAAATTTCCTTTGCCGCCATATAACTTGCATTCAGGATTTTGAAACGTCTGGTTGATCTTAGCATTGGTCGCTTACAGTCAGCCGAACACCTGAAAGAGGAATGATGAAATGTAAACCCATCAGCTGCATACATTGGCTCTACATCTTCGATAAGGACAGTCAAAAATTAGTTTAATGTTTCTCGATTACACTCGATCTACCACAGCACTCCAAAAAGGATCATTCACTGTTGCACTTATTTGGGCTGCTCCGTGAATGAAACTTAAAAATAAGTCTCTACTAGAAGCTATAGTCGGCGCAATAACCTACGGTTGAAAAAAATCACAAAATATCGGAGTTCAAAACAATTCAAGCTTAACAAAAAATTTTGCCTGCCGAAACTGGTAGGCCAATGTATACATACATGGCTATAAACGAAACATTCACAAAATTGATAGTGATCAGATTATTTGTATCCGAGTAATCACTTAAGTAAGTTTGAAAAAAAATGTAGTTTTGGAATAAAGATAAAGTGATGAAGAACTGCGAGGCTACAAATTAGAAGGCTATAACTCAAAAATTATTTGAAGTAACGCTTTAAAAATTTAGTATGTTATTTTTAAGGCCATGACCTATAAAAATATGAAAGAAATCGATTTTTTGCAGTTGTCCCGAAATTGATTGTAACGTGAGCCCAAAATCACAAAAATTACCGATCTCGTATTGGCAGACGTTTCATGGTTATGGACGAAACATGGAGTGGAGGCCAATACACTTTTGTCGGCACATCAGCAGAGTATCAACAAATATGCAACACAGTTGCTGTACTGCTGCAATTATTACGAAGCTCGAACGCACCCGATGTTTTCTTGGGACAAGATGTGACCTACATCGGTTACCTGTATAAGGGGAAAACGTTTACAGGGTTCAAAAATGCCAATTTCGACGCCGAGCTGCGAAGAAAAAGACCCCACTTGGTGAAGAAAAAGTACTCTTCCAAACGTGTACCTACATTTCAGAGTATACGTTATTAAATACTAGTGTAAATAGTTGATTTTAAGGATAATTGTACATGGGCAAGTTCAGTATGCTATGCTATGTCTCTTAGATTTAACGCTTTGGTCCTACATTGATTTAAAGTAAGATACTAATGGTGATATACTACTATGAGTCAAAAATTATAAGACTTTGTTCAAAATTTTAAAATTCTTAAATTATTCTTCAAATTTATTTCCTCCCCCTCAAAGTAATCCCAGTTGGCACCAATACACTTGAGCCAATGTTATTTCCAATCCTCGAAACGGGCTTTCAAGTAAATTTCCGGAATAGCCTTCAATTCGCGTAGCTATTCAAGTTTAATAGTTTCAATTGACTCAAAACCAAAGAGCGGTCCTTTGAGTTAGCTGAATACCCGGAAGTCCCACTGAGCTAAATTAGGCAACTACGGTGGTCGATATTTATTGAAAATTTGGCAAACAACTCACGAAGAACTAATGCAGTATGCGACGGTGCATTATCGTGGTGCAAAAACCAAGAGTTGTCAGCCCATAATTCCGCCCTCTTATTAGGAATAGCTTGGCGCAAATGACGCCTAACACTCAAATAGCATTCGGTGTTGAGAGTTTGGACCGTCGGAAGAAATTTGGAGTGCAACACAACTCGATAATCGAAGATACTGTAGCATAACCTTGATTTTTGACCTGCTTTGCCACGATATTCGGTCGATTGATCGTCTGTTTCCGGGTCTTAAGGATGGATCCATGACTCATCGCCCGTAATAGAACGTTTCATGACATCTTGGAAAGCATTCTTTCACAGAACAGGACGCTGTTTTTCGAAAAAATTGTGTAATTTTGGAACCAATTGTGCTTTCACTTTTCTTCTGATCAAATTATGTTTCAAAATGGTTTTCATTGATCCTTCCGATATTCCAAAGATGCCAGTAAGATCTCGGACTGTTAATTGTTGATTCTTAAGCACCAATTCCTTTATTTTATTGACGTGTTGATCATCAGTTGATGTTAATGGCCATCTTGGTTCGTCGTCAACGCGTTCACGATCCTCTTAGAAAAATTTTTAACAATCCAAAACACTTGCTCGCGAGAAACAATTATCACCGAAAGCCTTTTCCAACATACTAAACGTTTCGGCATCAGAAAATTAATTCCGCACACAAAATTTTAATGGAACTTCTTTGTTGAATAATTTCACTCAACGTTAAAATCGCCGAAGACACTTTATATACTGCAAAAAACAATCGTATACTAAATACTAAAGATTATTTTGATGTGACATTTGGCACAGATGTCACTGGCAGTCATACTAACCTAAAAATAAATATTTCGTGGAATGGGTTTACGCGCGAAATTAAAATTAAAGTCTTACTATTATTTGCCCACAATAGTATATACAGATTCTAAAAATCATAGCGTGGATGGTCTTCAGTTCAATGTACGTAACAGATATCGTGCCATAGGATAGTTGATGCCATATGGAGACTGTTTACTTCCAGTTTTTTTTTACTGTCATATTTCTTGCCCGTTCCCCGTCCCACGATGTTGAAAATAAAAGGCCCACTGTTTGCATCATTTATCTCAATTTCAATTTAACTTTATTGATTAATATTTATTATTGTTAATAACTAAAATAAAAGCTTATATTCTCTTTACTTCACTTCGCCGGTTCACTTTTTAAGTCTCTGTTATATCAATCTATATTTTATATATAATTCCATATCATTTATTGACCTTTTAATTGTTTATTTTTTTGTGTTTTCTTTTTATTTATTTTTTCTTGCTTTGTTTAAAAAAAGTTTCATAAGTAAATGGTTTTCATATTAATGTTTTTACATTTCTTTTTTGTTTTGTTTTGTTGTTTTTTTATTAGTGTTTATGTATAATAAATTTGTGTATTCAAATTCCTTTTAGAAATTCATAGCTCATACCTGTTAATTTTAATACTTAGAAATTACTTTTCATAGCATCATCGGTTTTACTTTCTATATTTATTTTTTTCCTTTTGTTTTTTAATTTTTAGTTAATTTATATTTATTTTATTTTTTTTTTTTTACTCATAGTACACACTACATACAACAGGAATACGTTGAATATCTCTTGTTTTTATGCCTTTTTTACTGTAATTTGTTTTTGTTGTTTTGAATAGAAAATGAAAGTAAGTCAACCATTACAAAGTTTATTTGTTTGAGTTTTTCACATTACAGTTAGTGTTTTTTTTTAGTTTTTGTTGTAGTTTCAATATTTTTTAATATTTCGGAGAGTTTCGTGTATGTAATTTTGTTTAGAAATTTTTTCATGAATTTCGGTGTGCTTCAACACACTGCTGCTTCTTCTTCTTAATGCGAATTGATGAATGTTTAATGCGAGGAACTCGTTTAAAATGTTTCAATGCAGCGAAAGTAAAATATAATTTATAAAAAAAGAATTTTTTAAATTTTATTTGCGAAATAATTAATAATTATGAGATTTCAATTATTTTAAAAATATATTTAATTTAAATTAAAACTTGAATATAAGAAAAAAGTAATAATCATTTAAACATATTAAAAATAATTATCAAAATTTAAACAAACATTTTGTATAAGAAATTTTAATAATTATTAATTTTAATAAAAAAAACACAATTTATTGTATAAATGTTAATAAAATACTTCTTGTTATCATTTTTTTGTCAACCACTCAAAAAGAAAAAAAAAAATTTACCAAAAACAAAATCAAAATATACTTAAATTGATTTTCAAAAAATTATATTTTATAAAAAAAATTGTTTAAAATTAAATTAAAAATTTGATAGCAACATTAAATCAAATATTTTATATAAGAAATATTATAATTAATAATTTTTTATAAGAATATAATATTAATAAAATATTTCTTACTAATTTTTATGTGTCAATGACTCAAAAAATAAAAAAATTTATTTTGCTAAAAATAAAAAAAAGAATTTAAAATATATCATATATATTTTTAAATTATTATTTAAATTAAATTAACAATTTGATATAAGAAAAAATTAAAAATTATCAAAATTAATTAACATTTTATCCGAGAATTATTAAGTTTTTTATACAAAAAGAAGCAATTTATTGTATAAATGTTAATCAAAAATTACCTACTATCATTTTTTTGTCAATCACTCAAAAAAGAAAAATATTTAAACAAAAAACGAAATCAAAATATATTTAAATTGATTTTCAAAAAATTTTATTATAAAAAAATATTTTAATTAAATTAAAAGTTTGATAGCAACATTAAATCAAATATTTTATGTAAGAAATATTAATAATTATAAATTTGTATAAGAAAACAAACAATTTATTATATAATATTAATAAAATATTTCTGACTAATTTTTAAAATTATTAAAATAATTATTTAAATTAAATTAATAATTTGATATAAAAACAGTTAATAATTATTTAAAATTATTAAAAATAATTATCAAAATTTAAATAAACATTTTGTATAAGAAATTTTAATAATTTATAATTTTATAAAAAAAATTGATTGTTTAAATATTATTAAAGTATTTCTCACAATAATTTTTATGTGTCAATCACGCAAAAAAAAATTATTTAAAGGGTTAAAATTGTATATTATAATATTAAAAATATTTTTAAATTGATTTTCTGCAAATGTTATTGACAAAAGTAATAAGTCGAGTTAAGTCGTTTTGTCAAATTTCTGCGAAAACTTGCATAAAACCATGAGGCTAGTTGTAAAATAATTGCAGAATTACGCAAATTAGCATCTGTGCAGCAAAAGTCGTATGTAAAT
Source organism: Bactrocera tryoni (assembly GCF_016617805.1). Classification (NCBI taxonomy): domain Eukaryota; kingdom Metazoa; phylum Arthropoda; class Insecta; order Diptera; family Tephritidae; genus Bactrocera; species Bactrocera tryoni. The sequence continues at coordinate 55,358,904 of NC_052499.1, forward strand.
ATTTATTTAAAAGTAAATAATTTCACAGAAATCGATTGAAAATCAAAAAAAAAAAAAATGTATAAAATTTAAAAAGAAAAAATCCATAACCAAAATATATTTATACTATATAAAATATATTATATATATGTATGTATATGTACAAATATTTTTAAATAAAATTAAAATAAATAAAAACACAAATTTGCCAGTGCAGCAGATATATTTTTTCAAACCTCAATTGTAACTTCTTGTAAATTTCAGTCGAATGTGCATCAATGAATTAATCAGGTAGGAAATTTATTTGTAGGATACAAAAATTACACATTGCGCCTGTGGCTATGCAACGACAACAGCAAACTGCAATTTTTTCAAGCATAGCGCCTGTGGCTATGCAACGACAACAGTAAAGTGTACTTTTTCTTCAAACCTTGCGCCTAAGAATGTGCAAAAACAGTAGCAAAGTTCAAATTTTCATCATTCATAAAAGTAAATCATGGCAACCGAACCCGGAGAATGCCAAAATCCAAAATACATAAGTTCGGTTATTCGTTAAAATGATTTAAGGACATAAATGTTTTAAAGGCGCCTAAAAGATACTACATGACTTTAAGTTGTATCACCTGCCTTTTGGTGCGTTTTTTGACTCACAGCCGAAAACTTATACGTGCTTACATAAATATTTTTCACATGTATTGCCTACATTTAGGAGCAGCAGCATTCGGCTCAGGCAGTGGTTGCGAATATTTGTGAAACATCAGAACAATTAAACCATTTAATTTTATATAATACAATTATGATATTTTTCAGATCCAAATTGTCATAAAGATTAGATTTTATGTCAACAATTAAGTATAAAATAGTTAAAAAAAAATTATTTTGTATGAGAATCAACTATATAGAAAAAATATGATTCGATATGTTAATAAATTAAATTGTCGAAAAACATTATCAAAAATGTTTTTTTTTCGAAAATGGTTTGAACAACTACTAAAAGGATAAAAAAGGCGCGAAAGCATGAACTCTAACTGAAGGATGCTTGGGCGCCTGAAAATATGCAGCAACAACAGCAAGCTATGTAGACAGTTAGTTTTCTTCAAAGAATATAAAAATTGAAATAAAAAAATTGTTATGTAAAGAAAATCAGAAGCTATTTTTATATGCCCAACTATAACCTGGAAACAAAGTTGGTCCCTCCATAAATATATGGCTCATATATAGACAATGCAAGAGAAAGATGAATTTGACACTAAAATTTATTTAGAAATTGATTAAAAATTAGTAAAGATGATGAAAGTTTTAGTAAAAAAAATAAGATTAAAAAATGTGTTTATTGAAAATTGCGTACACATTTTGAATTGAGAGTCTTTTTTGAATCAACGAAATCCAAGGATATAGAAAAGCATCAGATTGGAGAACTAGAGTGTAAGTGAATAAAAAAAATGCATTCTGAACCAAATGTTTATTTGAAAATGGGCCTCGAGAACCTTTAAGCCGAAATGCCTAAGATCCACATACCTATCCAAAGTTCTGCCAAATAATAAATTCAAAAACAGCTGTAGAACTGTTGCATGCTTTTAGGCGCACTACCTATTTCCATACCTCCAAGGTCCTAAAGCCCGTAAATATGTATGCCTTCTGACGATTATCACAATGGAAACGTGTCGTCAATGCTCGTGTTTGCGATATCGCTTAGTATTCAACTTTATTATTGGCAATTGGAAGATTATAACGGTTTTCAATTGCATTTCCTATGTTACGCAGGTGTTGTGGCGCAACCCTTTAGTGTTCGATAAAAACAAATTACTTCAAAAACACAATTAAATGTTTTTCATAAATTTGTATGTTGTTGTAGCTTAATAATTTTCACAGTTATAGGCCGGTTAAACAGTCGGGGTCCGTTTCGGTTAAACATCGATTGTCGTGAGAACAACAACAGCCACTATTGAAGTTGTTGTTTTGTTAACAAATCTTGAACGGTGTTTTATGCCTCTAATATATTAAGCAAACAAATACAATAAAAAAATAAAAACAAGTAAGAAAAAAAACAAATTAAAAAAAAAAACAAATTAAAAAAAAACAAATAAAAAAAACACATAAAAAAACAAATAAAAAAACACATATAAAAAATTTTATATCAAACAAAAATTTTAAAAAATATATAAAAAATACAAAAAACAATTATTAAAAATGATATTAAAAAAAAATTTTAAACGATATTTAAACAAAAAAGTTAAAAGATATTTAAGCAAAAAGTTAAAGAAAAAAATATTCAAGCAAAAATTAAAAAAAAAAAATAAATATTTAAACAAAATAAAAAAAATTAAAAAAAAAATATGAATTTAGAAAATTGAAATAAATTTTTTTAAAGAAATAAAGAAAGCATATTAAACAAAACCAAAAAATATATTAAACAAAAAAAGAAAAATTAAAAAAACAATTAACCAAAAATTTAAAAAAGTATTAAATAAAAAAAATGGAATAAAGAAATTTTAAAAGAAATTAACAAAAAATGTTTAATAAATATTACAAAAAAAGGAAATAAAAATATTACAAAAAAAATGCTTGAAAAAATATTCAAAAACATATAAAAAATATTTAAAAAAAATCTTCAAAAATAAAAAAAAAATTTCAAGAAAACAATTAAAAAAAATAACCAAAAAAAAGTAAAATAAAAAACAGCAGAATATTAAAAATAATATAAATATAAACCTGCATTAAAAATTATAAAAACTGATTGAAACATACATATGTATGTTATATTTATTAAAAAAATATATATACATACATAATATGTAATATATAGCAGCAAGTGCTGAATAATAATAGAACTCCTGAAATCTTACTATTCTAAACAGGCCGGCATTTATTTATATCAAACCAAGCACTGTCAAGTCAGCACCGTTCGAAAAAAGATTGGTGTATGCTGCTGCAACAATTGCTGGCTTTGAAGTACGCAACTGTCTGCACACTTGCTATGTCTACACATTAGGGTGGTGTGAGCAGACGCCTTACCCAAACCACTGAATGAGATTCCAACTTAAACGCTACTAAATGAACAGACATCTTTTAATTGTTGCTTTTAACGAATATTTCAATATAACAAATGCATGTACTAACTAACACATACATACATTTTAGAACATAGCAAAGCACCAGCTCTTTGCAGCCGCCACCAACGCCAGCACCTAAGCATACAACAAACAAATTTTGCATACAAATCTTGTGTTTTTACTGCTACTACTTCTTCTACTTGTTCTGTCAGCTAATTAAGAAAGGTCCAGTTATTCACGGTTTTGTAAAACGTAAATTGACAAATATATTTATTTTAGTATTTCCACTTTTTCTTCAAATTTTATTTGTTTTTTTTTACTCGATTTTACTGTTTTTCATTTTTTATATATATTTTTCTTAATGTTTTTGCTTTTTTTTCGTTCGTATTACACTTTTTTGTTGTTGCTTACAAGTATATTACAAGCATTTACTGAAAATTTCGCAACATAAATTTCTAGTTTTTGCATTTCAATTGCATTGCCTCCCACCATGCGGCTGCGCCTAACAATCCGCACACATTTTTTTTGCTTATTTTTGTTTTTGTTGTTACTTTAATGCAAGAGGGATATATACATATGTATGTAACTATGCTTTGCTTCCAATTATTGTTATTTATGTATATATAAATATATACTTTTTGACACACTAGGGTGAGCTCGCTCACTGAGTGTGCACCTGCATATGTGTTTGTGTGTGTGGGATCGTTTTATAGCGCGCAGATTGGCTACTTGCTAGCGCTGTATATTGCATGCGGCACTCATTTAACACATACATTTACATATAAACATTTGATAGCAGTAGATGTAGTTGTTGTGGTTGTTATTATAGTGTATAGGTAGTAATATATGCCTTGACTTTTGATCATTTTTTCTTTTATTTCTTTTTAAATAATTTAAGAGTATTTAATTAAATATTAAGTTAGTATACGACGCACTGGTTGTGAGAAAGTAGAAATAATAAATGTTATTATTACAAAAGTATTAAATAAAATTCACATATGTTGTTGCTGCTTTATTGTTGTTTGTCGTTAGCTTTGCTGTTGTTACAGTTGCAGTTGCTGTTGTTGTTGCATTTGCGGTTTTCGCTCTTATACTCATTCATGTGGGCAATAAACAAATGGACGTATGCATTTCTGTTTTGCTTTTTTGTTTTTGTTTTTGCATTTGTAATTTGTTGCTAATGATCTTTGCTCATCTTTACTTTCAAACATTTTTGCACACAAATGGATTTATGTTGAAGAAATGGCGGCATGGTGGGCATGATTTGGCGCGTGAGAGTGTGTGTGGAGCGCCAGTGTAGAGGTGTGTGTGTTTCAACAACGCGGAATTGCGCTTGAATCTTCCAGCTACATACTATTTTATTGTTGTTGTTTTTTTTTTTTTGTTAGTGTAACTTGCAACCTGGCAACTACAGTTCGCAAGTACAGATATATGAAAGTACGAGAATTACAAAATTTATAGTCGAATTTCGAAAAAAAAAATTAAAAAATACTAATCTCAAAGAAATAAAGAAAATATATGCAATTACATTGCTTTTGTTTTTGTTTTCTGATTTAAATTATACAACGAATTATACACGTACGAATGCAGGCGGATGGCGAAGGAAGCGAAAGGGGCGTGGCATGGCGCTGGCTATGAAAAGTGTAGTGTGATGATTGGCGAGAGCGGAGAGAAGAGAGCGCATGAAGTTTTAAAGTTATATTCGAATTCGAAGTTGATGCGAACAGCAGTGAGGAGAAGTGGTTAAATTATATCAGGCAACGCGATAATTAGAGACATATTGCTCCAGCGAGGAAATCATTGCACCGGCGAATTTAGCGAAAAAAAATTTAAATAAAAAAATTTAATTAAAAAACTTGTAAACAATTTTGTAATTAATAAAAATTTAAAGCAATTTTTTTAATAAAAAAAATTATGAACAATTTTTTAACAAATTATTAACAATACAAAAATTTTTCCAATAAAAAAATTATAATAATATTTTAATAAAAATAATTAATTTCAGAAAATTTAAATGGAAAATAAAATTAAAGAATTAAGCAAAAGAAATTCACTCATTTTACTTATTTTTTTTTTAATTTTAAAAATTTTTAATTTAATTTTTTTTATAAAAAAAATATATCGTACGCCATATGCGGTCTATTGCATTTAGTTTTTTCGCGTAGTTTGCCTTTGTTATTTAGTGCTAACAAAAATTAAATTCCATTCACACAGTACATAAATATAATCCCATTTAGTTCATCGTTACTAAAAATTAGACAATATTTAATGGACTTGACAACGCACTGCTGTTTATAAACTAAGTTTGCTTTTTATTTACCTCTTCGAATTTAAATTTAATGCATCATGAAATGTTCGTTAAGTGTTTAACTGTTTGATGATTTATGTTAGCGTGTTGTGTGTGTGTGTGTGTATAATTCGTTTGTATCGAGTTAGTAAACTATTTTCTATATATTTTTAATTTTCAATTTTCCTTTTTGTCATTATTTTTTCTTATGATTTTTTTTTTATTATTCTTTAATAAAAATCCTCTCTTGCTGTATTCTTTTTGTAGTGTTTCCATTTATGTTGTTTAAATGTGTGTGTTTTTTAATTATTTTCATTATTTAATATTTTTTTGTTTAATTATTTTTTTTTAGTTTTATTGTTTAGCTCATTCAATTCAATTAATGCTTCGAAGATGTTAGGTATTGCATCCTAATTCCTCATCGTTTTGTTGTTTTTGTTTTTTTTCTGTTTTACTACATATTCTGCTGTCACCGTTGTTGTCGCAGTTGCTTTTGAGGCTATTGCATGCGTACGCATTTTTTTATTTTATATATATTTTTATTTTTGTTGTTGTCGACTCATTAGGATGTTCCGTTGACAAGTGTCTCCCGCTTATTGTTCTCCTGTGGTTGTATCGAGTCTGCGTGATTGTTTCTGTTTTTGGTGCGTCGTTGTTGTTTTGACTGCTGCGACTGCTGTTGCTGTTGTTGTTGATGATGCTGTTGCTGCTGCTGCTGCGACTGCTGTGGCTGTTGTTGTTGTTGCTGTTGCTGCGGTGGTAATTGCTGTTGCTGTGGCTGTTGTTGTGGTTGTTGTTGTGGCGGCTGTGGTTTCTCAATGTTGCCCTTGATTGCCACATTACTGCCATCTTTGCTGTTCACGCTCTGTTGTTTCGATCGCTCCGACGAGCTGCCGGCACCGCCGCCACCACCACCACCATTGTTGTTTTTATTGTTATCTGCGTTTTGTGGTTGCTTGCTTGGCTGGGATTTGTTATTGGTAACCCCACCATTCGCTGCAACAAAAACAAACGTGATTAGTGTATGAAAATCTCTCCGAGAAGCTAATAATCGATCGTTAATAATTATCAAAATCAAAAAGCGACACATTATAGTAATGGCAAACCGGCGATGGGCACTAATGATCAAGGCTTTGTTCCTTTACTCGTTATCATACGGAAGCATAACATCAGAAATAAATATTTCGCCGATCTCTAACTCAAGCTTGACACTTTTCTAATCGTAAAGATAAAGTAGGAGAACAAAATTAAAGAATTTAGCAATCTTTTATTACTTTTGAAGAGATTTAGACCCCAGAAACCCAGAAAGTATTAAAAGAATTGTGAAGGTGAGAAAATATCTGCTAACTCCATATTTATTACCTGCACAGTACACATATATTCAGACTTATAGTAAACTTCGCGTGAATAAATCATTCCCATGTATTTTTATTTTCACGCGATGGAAAAATTCTTAACACGAATTTCATGTGAAATGTTCGAATATCGATTGTGCTATTGTGAACTATGGCAGGCTGTCACATACCATATGTGTTTTAATTAGTGCTATTGACAAAAACTTATAAAGCCAGTTATGCGACGGATTTAACTTAACGTGTGTTTTTATTTTTAATTATATATCGTATATATGTATATATATATTTTTGAACGAATCGGTATTACACTGTGTAATAATTTGAAAGTCAATATTTTTTCAATATGAAATCGATTTCGATTTCTCTTGCTAATGGAAGAATTATGTAACTTCATTCAAAATACATGTACTTCCTTGAAGTTTATTTTTTAAAAAACCTTTCCTTATCAGGATTGTCAGCCTTACTGCTGACCAAAAACGTCATTTTTTGATAGTTGTTCCCAACTAACAACTTTCATGGATTGAAAAATCGGGAGATTTTTGTTTGTGAAGTCCACGATAAGAAAAACACAAATTTGTGAATTTTTCCATGTGGAGTGGCGTTTGCGTGCAGTTCACGATAAAGCTGTTTAAGTTTGCCTCGAAATTTTTAACCCTGAAGGAAATGTCGGAAGTCCTATAAAATACATATATGAATGATCAAAGTGATGATCTACTATTAGCAATGTCCGTCTATATGCCTTTATATACGCGAACCAGTCTCGCAGTTTGCGAGATATCGATATGAAATTTGGCAGACGTCCTTTTCCACCCAAGGAGCAGTTCATATATTGGAACCGCCGATATCTGATCACTATGGGATTAGCTGTCATGCAAACCGACCGAGCAAAAACCAGTATTTGTATGGAAAACTTGGTATTTGACAAGATATCTTTACGAAATTTGGCATGAATTATCACTCAAAACAACGGTACAATTTCCGAAGAAATTGTTTAAAAAAAATTGATCATAGAGCTGTCACACAAACTGATCAAAATCGAAATGCACTTTTGAATGGTATTATAGCTCCAGTGCAGCCGAAGTTGGCATTTTCTTTTGTTTTAATAAATTTTGCCACCCCAAACGAATATTTATGAAACGCACCATTTTTCGTAATTATGAAAACAGTTTGCCATTAAAAATTAACGTGTCACTTTTGGAAATTTAATTTGGCGACATCATACTCACTGTTATGAGCAGCGCTGTTATTCTTTTGCCGCCTACGTCTTCTTGAGCTACCCTCGTACGATGAGTTGCTTTCAGCTAAAGTGAAATCAAAAATAACAGTAAATATGCAAATGCTGAATAATTAATATACGGCGTACGCACCTCTTTCGACGCTGCTCAATTCACGCGTATCCTCACGCATATCATCATTATGATTGTGGTAATGGTCTCTGCCGAGATCCCTGCCGTTCTGCTCTCTGCGTCCTTTATTTTTCAACACATACAACAAAATGCAAGAATGGAAGAACCAAAAAGTAAATTCAAACACTCGTGTTTGCGCTTATAACACTTGATATGTTACCATTTTGCTTACCACCGCCGCCGCGTCGATCATTTCCACCACGATAGCCGCCACCACCGCCGCCGCCGCTGCGATCGTTGTAACGATGGTCACCGCGGGAATTGTAATCATCATCGTCCCGACGGCCTACAACACAAAAGGCGCCTTGAAATAACATTTTTTTTGGAAAATTTAAGCAAGTTATGTACCTTGATGATAGCGCTGGTTGCCGCCATTGCCACCGCCTCGACCTCTACCACGCCCGCGCGGTCCGCCACGTCCCGAACGCACCGACTCAATGTCACTGCTATACCCTCTCTCCGATCGTCGTGTGACGGGGAAATTCTGCATCGAACCCATTGTGGATTCTTGTATTGCGCGCAGTTGTTGATCGATCTCCAGTTTTTCCTGACGCAGCAGTTCCACTTCCTACATGAAATATTGTATTTATTATTCGAAAGGGGGAAAAATCGAAAAATAATAGTTTGTAGTGTAGAAACAAACCTTCAAATGGCCCAAGTGATATTCCAGCAACACTTTGGCGTTTGAAATACTTTCAACGGTGCCAATGAACACAAACGGTACATGACCATGCTCACGTGGTATATTCTGATCCTGCTCATCATCGCCTGCGATCTGTGCGAATCCCAACGCATGCAATTTTCAAATATCGAACAATTAAACGAAAATTGGACATTTTATAAATTATAACGCATACCTTAATTCGAAAGACACCACTTTTGTCAACAATTTCCTGTATGATTCGCCCATTCTTGCCGATCACCTTGCCCACCAACTCTCTAGGAACCTGAAAGAATTCCTCGGCATATTCGAGCATCGCGCGTGCTCGCTGCACTGCATCCTCCGATTCGCCGGTGATTTTGAAAGTGCACGACTTCTCCTCCAATTCAATATTTGTAACACCTTCCAACAGACGAGCCGCTTGAATATTGGCACCATGTGAACCTATGGCCAAGCCCATCAGATCTTCGCGCACTTGGAATTCATCGGTATAGCTGTGTGCGTGGTAAAAAAAAGTAGAAATTTAGTCAATTGTTTATAAATAATATATGTAAATCAAAAGTGGTAATAATAATAATCATATGCAAAATTAATGATTAATCGGTATTTTTTTTAATCTAACTTGTCAACAAATTTTAATAATGTAAGCAATCAACTTAATTGAATATGTATATTAAAAATATTTAAAGCTGAAGGGAGTTTATAAAAATAAAAAATATCATATGTGACCTGGTCTACGAAAAGGGAGCTAACGTGCAAAAACTAGTTTTCTGGGATTGATTTTTTGACACCTAAGCCCCCTTTCCGTAGACCAGGTCACATATTATGAATTTACCACCTGACATTAAAAAATGTGTCGGACAAAACTGCTTTATCTTCTTTATGCGGTTATAGCCGAAAACTCGGACAAAACTAAACTGCAGGTTTTCAAAAATTTCAAAGTTAGAAGATTAAGCAGAGCTACCACCCTTATCAGTTAATGAAAATTATATTTATTTCTGTTAGGATATAAAAAAGAGTATTATTTTATATTAACTTTGTAGCCTTTTATTTATCCAAATTTTAAATTTAGTTAACAAAAGTTTTACTATTGTGAATGACTTAAACGTGAAATAGATGTCAGAAATAACAAATCATATTTTTGTATTGAAAGCAAATATTTATTTTTTGAGTTTGATAACTGAAAGCCTGTATGAAAAGCTAACTTTTTAAAGAGGTAAAGCGTAAACACTGATCGAAGACAAGGAGGTAATAAAAGTACCTTACGCATGAAGGAAATTTCTTCTCCTAAGTACGATTTACAAAGCTTAGCGAATAAAATACTAAAATATTATAAACAAACTGTTTTCATATTTTCGACGAATAACTAAAATGATCTATAAAAAAATGTATGGTTTAATTCTATGTCACCTGATGGCTTTATAGGGTAAATTTAAGGCCGCAAAATAATAGGAATCCTTCCCCCTAAGTAGCAACACCACTCAAATAAACTCACCCACGATTAAGCAGTTTAGTCGATTCTAGCTGACGCGCAGCCTCCTCAGTTCTTTTCAACAGCATAACCTGCGAATTAAAAAAAAATTTAAGACTTCTTGTTTCTCCAAATTCATTAAAGCGTATCTAAAACAGGTAACGCACCTTCTGTGCCAAATTACGAAAATGCATATCTTTCAGCATGCTGGCACGTTTCTGAGTGTGTTCCCATTTCGAAATCACAATAAGACTGTCCAAATCGCGATTGTATACACACACGCCGGCACCTATTGTACGCTGAAATTCCTTGTGAATACCATCTTTTTGCGCTCTGTAAAATGCCGATAAGAAAACAATATCCACAAAAACAAATTATGTTCGATTATTAGCGAAATTATAATGATAATGATAACGATAACAACAGCAATAAAAACTCACTCCTGTCGCAATTCCTCGGGTACGGGTATCGAGAACTGATAGAATGACTTGGATGTCAATGGCGGATTTTGATTTTTGATACGTAAACGCTTCAGTTCGCAAATTTCAGTATACGGTGTCTCAAAGCCTATGTACGCAACGGCGCAGATTTCAGCCTTAATCATTTTAATGGAAGCAATCCACCAACCACAGGACTCTCGTTCCGTCGAACGGGTGAACACTTCCACTTCCATGCCTTCCTCAAAGGCGGGCGGATTCTCATTTTCTTCTGGCGGGAAGCGCACATTTGAGAAGGGATATTTTTGTACATCGGGACAGCTGTATTATGCATTCCAAAAGGATGAACGAACACCAAGAATGAGTAAAAAGAAATACAAATGTATTAGTAAAATAAAGCAATGGTAAAAAATATGCATACTTAAGGCGTTAATTGACAGCCAGAGGCAATTAGTGGGCTGATTTTTAAATATAATAAATGAAAAATTAATTTCGAAGAAACAGCGTGTGGGCCTGCCAGCGAAAAGCACCAATAGTTGATCTGTTGCCATTTTTACATGCAACAACAAATTTGTAAGAGTCTTCAAAATAATTCAAATTTTACGTCCAAATGAGTTATAAGTTTTGGACAGGTGTTTGCATCTTTCCGAAATTAATATACATTGATATTTGGCGCTTTTCGATGGCAGCGCAACAATCACAAAAGCCTGTACTTAAATAGGGACGCACAAACGTCGTTGGTTTCGAAGAATGTGGCGACCAACAAGTGCTACCAACACGCAAAGATGTATAACATTGCAAACAGAGAAATTAGAAAGAAGAAAAGTAGAGCATAAGAGGCGAAGATATGTCTCTAGGCGACTTTTGGCCCAATGCCAACCAAATGATCGCATGCGACTATGCTGCTCGATGGCAAGCATTACCGAATGCGCAAGCAACCATATACACGCTACTGATTACTGCAAGGAGGTGGCAAACGTGCGGGTTTTGCGACGTAACAGCCAATGACATTAAATTTTATCCGGAAATATTCTTTTTCATATATTGAACGCACCACTCTTTGCCGCTGAGGAGGTAATTTCAACATTTTTCTTTGTTGAAATAAAAACTCAACACAAAAATATGTGGAATTGTCTAAATAGGTCAAGTCGTAATAGCTCGAACGCGTCACTTACTTCTGTGTTGCACGGCACATAGACCAAAATAAGACTCAGATGTGATGTATTTTTAAACACAGTTCTATGACCACTGATTCGACATATCACACATTTTTTAGGCTGCGCAAAGAAAACTTAAAAGTTTCCAAAAACTACACTAATCACAAAAATATAAGGCACAGACGGCATGCTCCTATTCGCAACTAAAAATAAATCTTCTATTCTTATGCATATGCCACGTTCTGACACGTTTCGACGCATACTATCTATAAATATGTGTGTGCATATAAAATTAATGCAAGACTGAATATTTACAAAAAGACTACATTTGCCTTGTTTAAACCACATTTAAGTAAAAAAAAAAAACAACAATATTGTTTAATTAAAAGCAAATAAACATTGGTAGATGCTCCAAGATTATGTAAAACTTACCCGTCAACTTCCACAAATACGCCGTCATCACACACTGCAGTTGCTCTTCCCTAATTTATCAAACGAAAATAGATTATTATATGAAAAATAATAATATGCGCAATTATATTGCAAAAATATAGAAAAACATAAAATTTTGACACTTCTGTCTCGGATTAAATTAATTAGAATTTAGTTCTATAATTCCTTTTTTGAATTATTCATGGCCTCTTTTCATCAATTCCCAAATAACCGATTTCCAAGTCGGTGTTGTTATTCTTAATTTTATAGCGAGTTCGCCGAAGAGGAAATTACAAAAGGTTGCTTCATAGGAAAATAGGTGCCAGATGAGGATCGGAGGGCATGCAATGAGACCACATATGTAAGTAACAACAAAGTTACTCAGGGATTACAGATGTTTCTGACGTCGATATATCTATATAGTACAATTTAAAAAAAGTGCTACACACACTGTAAAGATGTTATTAATCTTATGCGACAATTCAAATTTTTACTCTAAATCTGCAGTCAACGTATGCTATAACACATAATTATTTGATAATATTCATAAATCTTCAAATTTCAAATGTATCCACCCACATAACAAAAAAAAAACATGTCAGCACTATTTTCGACAGACAAGCCGGCTAATATATGAAAATTGTAAATGTAAACATAAACATGTCATGACGTTTCGCTGCGGTGCATAACTCGTTTTCTTTATACATATATTATATTACAATAGTTTATACGAATGTTTCTTAGCGATAAGAAAACTAAATTATAAATTTTACTTTAAACTTGGTGAAACCCCAATTAACAAGGAGAGAGAGTAATAAACGATAAAAAGCGACACAAAGCAAACTAGTTAGTTTTGTATGCTTTGGCGCTTCGTTTTAAACGAATAACAAAACAAGGCGCTGCTCTTCTAACAGTAGCTCAGTGGATTTGCACGCAAATCTATAAACAATCGTACAAACGAACAAAAACACTGGAATGAGAAACAAGCAAGGGAAAAGAAACAACAACAAAAAGAAGAAGAAACGAATAACCCGCCGCAGCAGCAGAGGTATTAACGTAGTCAAAATCGTGGCGGCAGTGGTATTCGCGGCCGGCACATTTTTTTATTCACACACGAAAACAGATAGAATGATAAAATCAGGGAAGATGTACGAAGAAAAAAGCAAAGATTGGAGAAGCATTTGATGAAAGAAGGCACGTAAAGCTTTAGCAGACAACAATAATGCCAATAGAGAGCAAATAAGTTCTATAAAGTCGACGTTAGCGTCAGCGCCACTGCCACCGACACCGCTATTAGTGTAACTAGCCCCAGTCGTACCGCAAGCAGGCGAAGTAGATACACAAAACGAATCTGCAAGAAAGAGTATGGCAACGAAGTGTCGTATAATGACAGAAATGCCAATTTACTACGGCGAACAGATGAATCGAGGAAGGAATATGAATGTACGTACATCAATTTATTTGTAAGGATGTTCGAAATAAGCAAAATTGAAAGTGAAAATCCGTGCGTGCATATCACACTAAGGAGCCACACATAGGGATCAAGCCCGCATTAATTTTCATGAAAGCGAATATAACGAAAGCACATACATACATACATATGTAGGTATATGTATATTGTCCTTCCAACGCCTCAGTGGGCTGAGGAAGCCGTCCGACAGCAGACAACGAGGCGGATAGTAAAATATATTTCCTTTCTAAACAAATCTAAAGGGTGAGCAATTTTTGCCTTGAGGGTGGTGTTGATAATATAAAAAGTTATCGCGTTGCAACAGAAGTTTTACTATTCAAATTTGAATTTTTCGTTTTGTTGTTAAGAAAACTAAGCATAAAAAATCATTAATATATCTATAAAAAAAAAACAATAAAACCATAAAGATTTAACAGTACAACAATGTCGCCAAAGATGATGACATCCAATGCTTGCTTCGACGGCAACAGCGACGCGAGACACTCCGCTCACATTTACTTATACGCTTAGCCATGCTCAAAACACCGCTAATAACGCTGACACAATCAACAGAGATTTATTAATAAAACAATTAAAATTAGACATTTGCTTCGACTGACATGACCACGCACTCCAAATATCTACTTTATTTTTATTTTGTCTGTGTTTTGATTGGCTTTTAATGCGTTTAAATTCAGGATATATGTAATTGTTTTATAAGCGAATTAGACTACGTAAATGTATATGTACATATGTATCAATAATAAAAATGTAAAATAATCTTACCTTGTAGTAGGCGCCATTGTCGAGCCTTACTTCGACCATCAAATCGTCCATTTTGTTTATAGAGACTTTCCGCTTTAATACAATATAATTTTGTAATTTGCGACCCTAAGTAAATTTGATGAATGAAAATCCAAATACGCTTTATGTTTGATGCAAATATAAACAGTCCAAATTAGGCAAATAAATAGCTCTAAACGTAGGATATTCCCTGATTCTGTCCACCTACAATTCCGGCGCAATACTAATTATTAACGCAACTTCTCCCGGCTTCTGGCTTAAATCAATTTACTTCAGTCTTTCGATTTTCTGCTTTATGCGCTTCTAAACCACTTAATCTTATATCCGTATTACGATCCTTATAACCGTATTCTTTTATACTTCTTCCTGTAAATAAGTTGTTTTAGTCTAGTCGTTGCTGCCGCTCCTGCAGAAAAAATTATCACACAAAATAATATTAGAAATCAAAATATTTATAATCTCGGCTATAGACAGTACATAGATTTTTAGCAAAAATGTCTTTTCCTGCAATTTAATTATCATATTTTTAAGCATTCACGTTGACAGCAAAAACATGCTTTTTTTTCTTTTCCCACAGTAGACAGAAATATTTTACGCCTACAAAAGGGGCGGCGCAGTTCGCGTCGCTGCCAACACTAACTACCGCAGTCACAAACGTCACCGTCGCAGTCACCGCTGACAATAGAACAGCGGAGCCCCAGTAATCGTTTTCGCATCAAGAAAAATCGCAAATTATTCCACATTTCCGAATAATAGCGAGCACATTTAAATTTAAAAAATAATGTCGCATTGAGTTATCTAAACATTTTACAAAAACCTGTACAAATTTTCACCCGAATTTTCTTGAAAATTTTTCACGCCGAGCCTTTGCTTTTATTCTTCCGTTCGTTTCTTATTCTTTCACGCACACTTCCAAGCCGCTGTGCAAATTTTTTCGCCCAAAGAATCTACACACTTTTACTATAAATTCAACGCACCTTTACCGTTTACAGACGTCAATTAATTAGCTTGTTCTATTCTTACTATTTTTTGTTTTTAATTTACTGAATTTTACTGCAAGTTCACAAATTTTCATTAGATTTTTTCTGTACGTCGAGCGACGACCAACGGCGAATGAACAGACAAAACGGGAACGGCAAAAAAATGTGCCTTTTTAATCCGCTTTACGTATAAAATCACCACATAACCCTGAAATTTAGGGATATACTGAAAGCAGTAGGCGATTTAATGAATTTTGTTTGTCTGTTTTGTATGCTATTCGCTAACGTTGTTTAATTTTGTCACAACCGCGATTCGTACTCACATAAAACTTGGTTTAATAAAAGCATACAATCTCATTAAGTTATACATTTTAAACACCGAATACGTCAGATAAGCTATTTTTACAATTCTTTAGCATTTTTCTAAATTTTTTCATATTTTTGCTATTGCATCACTGTGTACAAAGTATTCGAACGGAACACTATATTGTGTCAAAGAAACAGCCATCTCTTTTGCACTTAGGATAGATGTCGCTAAACAAATATTTGACAGTTCAGTCATTTTATTGCGAATGGTTGCTTGTAGTTCACAATAGTGACGTTCGAAATGATTAGTAAATATTATTGGGTATGTAGAAATATGAAAATAATTGTCTCAAATAAGATTTGCTCTATTATGCTCAAGCCATGACGAAGTTCTACGAATTTATTAATACAACATTAGTAATATGCCTATACAAGTATATTTTAATCACGTTATAGTGAAGTATTGAGTCGAGTACTTCATCTTTAAGTTGTTTGTTTTGGTATTGAATATGTATAATAATTTACAACTTATGTATGTATATCTCACAGCATATTTTTCCTTAGCGCTTGCTATGCACATGTTGACAGGATTTATTTCGAGTTATCAATCAACAATTATTGACCTTGGTATTATTTCATATTGTGTGTGTTCCCAGGAAATACAGCACCGGATTTCCGCTTTGTCATTTTACTACGTTATAAACGAGGAATCGGAACTGAAAATTGTGGTTGAGAACGGCGACCGCCTGGCTAGTGCATAAGGAAATATGTGAACATGAGAATGGACCGCACTGAAGGTCATTACAAGATTTAGTTGAAATACCGAAGCCGATTATACAAGTACATATCCCCGGAGAGCAACGAAACGCAGAAGTTTGGCGTACTAATAATTTATATACATACATATATGTTGATATTTGATATGGTAATGTCAGAATGTAAATCGATCGATCTCAAGCCCCCTGCACTATATTTCTTACAATAATACACTTTCTACTTGCAACCGTTGTTATTTACTCACGCTATTTCCTCTAATGACTAACATTTCTTACTTTTGACAGCACAGAAAATATAAAAATAACATGTGTGCATATGTTTGTATGTTTTCATATGCAACTTTATTTTCTTTGTAAAAAGAATTGCAACTTTACAATTACTTGTAAGTATGTATGCACGTACGTATGTTTGTGTAGCCACCCAATCAACTAATAACTACTCGGAAATGCAAATTCTGCAAATGAATTGGAAATTCTATTAACCTGTATAAAAAAATACCATTAATCTAAATTAAAAAAAAAAGATAAATAAATAAAAAATGGAAGAGTGGCGGACACGTGTCCCACGTACCCGTACACAGATTGAATATGAATTTGTCGCAATTTGTCTGTTGTGGCTGTCTTAATTTAAATTTTTGATTTACCTCTTCGCATTTGCCCACACATACATATGTATGTACATAAGTGCATGTGTATGTCTGCTGTTCAAGCGCGCCCTTGCAAAAAGGTGCATCCAAATGCAGTTTACATTCATATGAGGGTATATACTATACATATGTATGTAAATGAAGAGCATGTAAATTGTTTTTTAGAATAAACATGTCATTCAAATAGCTTATACATAAGTACATATGTATGTATGTGTGGCACGCTAAAAAGTTATTGGTATTCTTACATACATTTATGTACATATAAAATCATCCCTTAATTATATTATAAATATTATATAGTAAATACATATATTGTTTTTTTTTTTTTTGTTTTAGTTCGAATGTTCGACAATATTCAAATTATTGAACCCGCCAAACTTTTAGTTTGATGAATTTAGAAGAATGGCAACACTAGTTGAAAATATTGAAACTTTTTTAAACAGACTTTTAAACCAATTCTGCTTAAAAAAATGTCAAGTGACTTCTGTTTGGCACCATTCTTTGTAGTATTAAATGTAAATTATTACTTTTGCTTTTAAAAAAGGTGGCAACTCTGATATAATTGTTCTTTAATAGATTTCTAAAACACCTGCTATTTAAAACTCATTATTTAATAGGTAAGGTTTGGTTATACTGGCGGGTATCACGTCTTACATAATCCTACTGGTCCTTTGTAATGTCAGAGGTTCAGTTTAATTTGAGGTGAAGAATTCGTCACACAGGACGTCAAGGTTTTTTGCGAATTTAAAAAGCGACTAGATGTCTACGTTTGATACTTCGTCCAGTCCTTTGAACTCCGAAGCTTCTACATATTTGAGTCGAGTTCTAGATAGTGCTGGACAAAAGCATAGGAAGTGTTACAGCGTCTCTCTCATGTTAACTTCTCTGCACTTTCTGCATGTACCGTTACCACTTAAGCCCATTCGGCTCGCATGTGATGCCTGTAGGTTGTGACGTGTCAAGAGGCCAACAGCCATCCGGCAGTCCCTTCGAGACCGTGTGAGTAAGAAGCAAGCGAGTTTTCCAAAGCGCGATCTTGCATTTAAGTACAGGCATTCCATCTCCTTCGTAAATTTTGTTGTACATATGTATATCGTTATTAATAAGTCCAGTTAAAAGAAATACTTTATTTTTGTATTAAATTGAAGGAAATGTTTAATACAGTTAGTGTCATACGATTTAGGCTAAATATATGTACATTGTTTTGCTCGGAAATTAAAGATAATTTTTTAAAGGATCTGTCATAAAAACCCTCATACCTTTTTGCAAAAGACAGGGACAGTTGGTTTTCACAAGCTTTTATTGAGGCGCATTTTTTAGCCAGCAGCAGCCACAGACAGACGTAAAAAGTATAATTCCTTTTCTTACTGGAAAAAAGGGCCGCTTCTGAGCAATGCTTTCTTAAAAAGGTCCAATTGTTGATAGTACAGCACCGAATCAAACGCTTGGCCGTAGGGGAGCTTGTTGTAAATGATTTCCTGGCAATTCCTTCAAATAGATAGAAAAACCTTTCAGATCGTGCAGTCTAACTTGGCCGATAACGATCTATTTCGTTTGATTGGGACCAACATCCATCACCATCGTAATCAGTAGACACATTCTTCTCTAATAAAGTTGTTTGGATATTTTGAGGAAACTTCAGAGGGCGCTTGCAAAAAAAAATTGAACTTGGGGAAATAACGGATACCCTAATATTTACATATTTTATATAATATATAAATAAGAACAAACACTTCCAAATAATCATTGTTGTAGGAAGGTATGGACTGATCCTGACCGATCGGATTCACATGTTCGAAAATCATGATATTAGTTGCATATATGGAGGCTAGGTCATTTTATCTACATATTTTACGCACAAGACACTGTTATGGATAAAACACTACTCGCATTTTCATTGAGCTAACTCACAAATTGGCCGATATATGCGGTAGAAAGTTAGCAGGAAGTTCGAAAATCTTTATAATAGGTGGGGGCTGGGGGCTAAGGTAATTATTCACCCGATTCAACCTAGTTTCGGTACACAGTGATACCTTTAATATTATTAGGAAAGGATTCTCTCTGAATTACAATTGAAACGGGTGATACAAGTGGAGGTACTTTTTCAATAACATTTTTTGACAGATCACGCTTCAGTCGTGTCAAGCTGTCATGTCATTTTTACGTAATATATGCTTACGCCTGAACAACGTTTATCAATCGTTCAACTTTATTACGAAAATTCATGATCTGTAAATAATATGTTTCCCGTGTTTCGCAAAACTTATAGTCAACATAATCGGTCTACTGAGCATACTATTATTCGCAACACGATCACCGATCTTGAGACCCAGTATTCATTCTTGGATAATATTCGACCGAATAGAGCACGTCCAGCACGCAGTGAAGAAAATATATCAGCCGCAGTTGAGCCGTTCGCAGCAACTCGGACTGACTCGAGTTCTTAAATTGAAAGCGTACAAAATACAATTTGTGCAAGAACTGAAACCGCTTCGCTCTAAGCTCTTGAAAAGTTTCAAGAAGATCCGACGTTTGCGAGCTAAATTTTGTTCAGCGATAATACCCATTTCTGCTGTCTTTGAGACGAAGAGAAACCTGAAAAAAATCAAGAGTTGCCATTTGAGCCATAAAAAAAACGATTGGGTATGATTTGTGTGCCTGTGATATCATCGAACCATATTTGTTCAAAAATGATGCCGGTGAAAACGCAACTGTCAATGGCGGCCATTATCGCACCATGATTACCGACTATTTGACGACTGAAATTGAAGCTCGTGATCTCGGCGACATTTGGTTTCAACAAGATGGCGCAACTTCCCACACATCGCATCAGTTAGTGGATTTATTGAGAGATCTCTTCGGTGAGCAGATAATTTCACGTTTCGGACCGGTCGATTGGCCACCAATATAGTGCGAACGCCGTTAGACTTTTTCTTGTGGGAATAAGGAAAGTCTATGCGGACAATCTTGCTCCGATTTAGGCCTTGAAACAAAAGTTCACAGGTGTCATTCGTCAGTTATTAGTCGAAATGATCGAATCAGAGACGTAGTCGCGATCAAAATTTGAAAGAGATAATCTTCAAAAAATAAATGCCAAAGAATATTCTTTCGAATGATGATAAATATTCCCCATGAAATTTGAAGTTACTGTGGTTTTTCTTTCAAAAAGTAGGGAACCTCGAAATAGATCACCCTTTATTTTTTTTGTAATAATCGTTCACCGTTATAAATAAAATATCGGGCGATAATTTGATTTGGTAAATACGCTCACACATTGTTTGCTACATCTGAAGTTCCTTTAAGTATCTTAAAAATCAAAATAATTTATAAAAACTCCAGATAATTTAAAATGTTTGAAATTAAGATCACATTCCATTGATTTAATACAATTTATGGCAGATCAAAAATCGTGAGTGTGCATAAATGCATAAATGAAAAATTCCCCAAAACTCGTGTGATAACACGGCACAACTTTAATTGGTGCGAAACAACAAAAAACAAAAGCATTTGAATGGTCATAGGTAACAACAAAAGCAACAAATTAATGTGTCGGAAATGCAGAAGTTCATTAATGAATGGCGGAGCGTTCAATTGAGCAAGCGCCCCTTTTCTCTATTTATATTGAACACAAACACACGTACTATATCTGTATGTGTGGAAATGTACAGAGCAGTTGTTCGACGTCATTTTGCTGACTGTGGGGTGTTTGCATATGGGACAGTGGGCAATCAGGCCGGCGGACGGTTGGCGGACGGTTGGCGCGATGATTATCCATTAATGTCAATTGCAAGCGTCATGACAATGTCATACGGCTATAAAGCAATTTATTTGCTACATTTTCAAATGTCATGGAAAATGTGTAAACAACAATAAAAAATACACACCTGATTAACAGCACACACATATGTATGTACGTATTGTAAGTGGCTTCACACGCATGCATTCGCATTAAAATTATACTTTTGAAAACCTTTATTGTTATTTGTTTTTGTAAAATTGTGAACCATTTCGTTGGCGGCTCTGGCTGTCACCACTTTAAATACACCATTAAAATGTTAACATTGAGCAAACGCATGGCTTTTATTGACTTAACTAGCCATTTACTAAATAACTGCTCATATGGCATTTAAGCAGTGTTTCGTGGTAAGAAGCTGCTAAGTCAAATTAAAGCATGTTGAGCATAAGAAAATATTTTCGAAAATTAAGAAAAAAAAATTCATTAAATTAGCTGACAATAACACAGTTCTACGAAAAAAAAATTATTGCTCTGAACATCTCAAGAAAGTTTGATACTTCAAGTGTCCAGATTCTGACTTTATTCATGAAAATGTTAAATGTGCTCTTGTTTTTATGATATTGCATATCTTCTAATTTTAATCGATTATCAAATATTTAGTAATAAAATTTATTTTTCCAGTCATGATTCGTGTTCTGCTCACATTCTTCGCCCCTATAAACGTCATATGATCCCCATCTCAGGCTCATTACTGAAAATTGGCGAAAAATTATGCGGAAGGTTTTACGAAAAATCAAATTTAGGGATATCTATATTCACAATCTACAAATTATTCTTTCTTATTGAACGAGTTTCGTCTTTGGATTTTAAAAGTCATTGACATGATGTCTCTCAGAAAAAAAGTGTCTCGCAAATCCCTAAAATCGGTATAGTCCACCGGTAGAAGTGAATGACAACTACATACGCCAAAGTTATTTTCGTAACATGAACACGGTGATGAAATTTGTGATGAAGTTAGGAATGATAAAACAATTTGTTAAAGTGTTGGATGTGGAAGGATGTTGTTTTAATTACATTTGTAGGCAATTTCCGAAGTTTGGTAGGAATGGTAATGAAAAACACCGAATTCATCAAAAATATGACAGCTTTGAAAAGTTTTACAAGGTAAAAAAAATAAATGGTTTTTTCGGCACAATCAATTTATTTTATTCAAAACAGTCTCCTGCTGCTTCAATACAGCTTTTTGCACGGTTCAAAAGCATGTCGAACGAGTGTTTTAGCTCATTGGTCGGTATGGCCGCCAGTATGCCGGTGCAAGCCTTTTGAATGGCCTCTACGTCTGCATAACGATTTCCTTTCATACGCAAATGCATTTTTCCGAAAAGGAAGAATTCGCACGGTGCCATATCAGGTGAATACTGGGAGTGGTTAATGGTTAAAATGTGATTTTTGGTCAAATAATCGGTCACAAGCGTCGAATCGAATGTTGAATTCTGATAAATTTTTGGTCATCAGTCAATTTGTGCGGAACGTACCGTGCACACACCTTTTGTAAGCCCAAATGTTCGATCAAAATGCGATAAATCGATGTTTTGGAGATGTTCAATTCCATTTCCATGAATTTCAATGATAATTTCAGCTGATTTTTGATGAATTCACGCACAGTTTCGATGGAATTTCCGGTGATCACGGATTTTGATTGGCCCACATGTTGATCGTCATTTATGTCCTCACGACCACTTTGAAAACGTTGAGACCACTCTTGCACTCTGCTGCGGGATAGGAGAGAGAATATTTTCCTGTGCATCAAAATCGGTTGAATCGGGTAAATGGTTGCCAGAGCCTCCATATATGTACATACCTAATATTATATAAAGATTTTAGAACTTCCGGTTGACTCTGTATATACCGCGTATATGGGGCAAACTGTGAGTTATTTCAATGAAAATGAGAGAGTGTAGATTACTCATAACTGTGTATCTTTGTGCCTATAATAAATAAAATTGGGCGAAAACTGGACCTACCCCTCATATAACTAATATCATGATTTTCGAACATCCGGCTAACTTTACTCAATTTGATTGGTGATTGTATGTGAGGAGCTTTATGAAACCCTGGTAACATTTTTTTTATATGCGGCATATTCATGGTATGTAGATAAAATCTGGTCGATACTATGTACCCCCAACTCCCATATAACTACAGAGTTTGTCTGGAGAGTAATAGGACTGAGTCAATTTAAAAAAATTTATTGAATCAATCGTTACAATTCTTTAAAAACATTCGAAATAGGCTCCATCTGCGTCAATGCAGCGCTGTAAGTGCGATTTCCAAGCATTGAAGGCGTCAGGGAAGGCGTTCTCTGGAATAGCCTTAAGAGCCGAGGTGCATGCTGCTTGAATCCCCTCTGTCGTCTCAAAAAACTTGGAAGATTCAGCGACCTCTTCCCGGCCCTCCAAAAAGGCCTGGTACCACCGAAACACACCACTTCTTGTCATATCAAAAGCGGGTCGGAGACAACTGACCAACCGCTCGTTCGTTAGCTATGAACGCCCTCTACCTAATCCAGTCGGACATACGTATAATGAGTTTCGTTTTTCTAACAAATCTTATGTCGAATATGTCGGTCAGTGTATGAGTATATATAAAATTGTTTGTGTTCCGAACTTCTGATTGACATCTTACACCTTAAGGTATTTCCCTGACTCTGATGTCTGCAAGTTGCAAGATAATAAAATGTTCGGTTGCACTCAAACTTAGCCCTTCCTTACTTCTTTTAATATTACAAAATTCTCTAGTAATAAATTAGAAAGC
This sequence comes from Bactrocera tryoni, assembly GCF_016617805.1. Lineage (NCBI taxonomy): Eukaryota > Metazoa > Arthropoda > Insecta > Diptera > Tephritidae > Bactrocera > Bactrocera tryoni. The sequence goes on from NC_052499.1 coordinate 55,382,658, forward strand.
TATTTTTGAGTTGGCTCCCATTTTTCTGTCAAGGAAAATCAATTTCTGTCAATTTGGAATGTATATTTTATTGCTTTAACTAACTTTATGAATGAATCAGAAAGCACTTCAGACAGTTCTGAGGACAGACATTCTCACTTTGTTATATCGTAAACCAGTTTATATTTGTGTGTCATAAAATACTCGTATCAATGAGTAATGGATGGTCTGGAAATTGCTGATGGCACTTTTCCTTTGCTAAAAATCACCGAGTATTTATTATTACATTTTTTTTCGAACAGAGATAAGTGTTGACTGCCTATAATTGTACCCATAAAATAATTAAGTTTTGATTGATATACTGTTATAAGTACATTGTATGTATTTTGTATATCATAAAATGTTTTTACTACCACTTCTTTGGAAGTAGTAAATCGAATTTTCCAAAATATTAGGAATAAAAGAGCATATAAGTGAAGTGATATTAGTTTATCGCGTTTCTAGACGAGTTAATTGTCATCCTCGGATCTCATCCATGTAAGCGAAATCTCTTTTAATCCAAAATCGCAGTAGTAAAGGTGAATGGTGAGGTAGTTAATATATAGTTAACAGTTTTTGAAAATCTTTCACAAAATGACAAAACGGATGCTCTCCGTGTCACGCGAATTTAAATATCTTAGGATTATTATTAATTTATTATTAAATTGGTTAATTTATGCATCAGTGTCGATAAAGAAAGAAGATATGAAATATAATACAAATTGTGTCCCAGACATGAAGCAACTCTCATTAAAAAGTGGACCACATACGATAATCTCCCCATTTCCTCTTGACCTTTTATCGAATCAAACGATCGATGTCTGAGATACGTACATATATCATCATGAAATTTAAGAAGTATGTTTCCTTGTGTGATTTGGCTCCAAAATATATATCATAAATAGGATAAAACCTTAACTTGGAATTTTTAAGACCTTTCACAATTAAAAAACAGAATCCATCCAAGTACATGATTTTTATGTGGTCCGATATCGGCAATTCCGACTAATGAGCAGCTTCTTGAAGAGAAAAAAATGTGCGCAAAATTTTAGATCGAAATCTTAAAAAGTGATTCGCTGATTATTTATGTATAGGGAGATCCCCTTCTGGGTCCACTACTTTTTTTAAGAAAAAACACAGAAACTTAAAATTTAATGGTGTATGTTTATTATCATTCGAAAGAACATTCTCGGGCATTTATTTTTTGAAGATTATCTCTTTCAAACATTGCCCACGGCTACGTCTCAGATGGTACATCCGTTGAGTCTAATTTTCGATTACTCGTTGGAGCATTTCAACTGATAAAACTCGCGAATGATACGCGAGATATTTTACTTCAAGGACTGAATCGAAGCAGGATTGACCGCATAGACTTTAAACTTTACATATCTTGACAGGAAAAAGTCTAACAGTGTAATGTCACACGAGCTTAGTGTCCAATCGACCGCCCCGAAACGTGAAATTCTCTGCCCACTGAAGTGTTTTCGCAATAAATCCATTAATTGATGCCAAATATGGGAAGTGGCGCCGTCTTGTTGAAACCAAATGCCGCCGAGATCACGAGCTTCATTTTCATGCGTCAAATAGTCGGTTATCATGTTGCCATAACGGTCGTAATTGACGGTGACATTCCCACCGGCATCATTTTTGAAGAAAAATGAACCGATGATTCCAGTTGAACGATTTGTAAACGTTGTTCAGACGTAAGTCTTTCCATGATGAAATGCCAAACAATACTGAACTTGAATAACAGGACAGCTTGACACAGGACAGCTTGACACGACTCACGCGGGACCGGTCAAAAAAGGCTTTTAAAAAAAGTACCTCTACATGGATCACCCGTTAAATCTATAATATTGGTACTTTATAAGATGTGCGATATTTTCTCCTGGGTGTTATAAACTTCGTTGCAAACTTAGTATACCTGGTTGTCTAAAAGTATGAGATCCTTGAACTGATAAGTTAGGACATTCGAGGCGAAAATGTTGAAATGGTTTCATCGCATCTTCTTCCAAGTAGCTGATGCAACTGGCATTCATTAAGGTGTTCAATATTACTGTTTGAATGCCGTACGGGCCATGCCAATTAAGCTCCTAAGCTTGAAAGGTGCACCTTACTGAGAGCGAAAAGTACTCCAGTCCTCTTAAGTTTTACCCTGGGCCAGTAGGACTTTGCGACTGTACAGCAGCTGGTAGTTGACCAAAGCTAGCTGAGCTGGTCTGAGGCAAAACAGTGCAGAAGTGAACCGCAAGAAGAAAATGGAGCTCCTAACTATTCCCATTTCGGAGTTATGAAGACTGAAGTACCTGTCTCAGCAAGCTCATCAGCCTTGCAGTTACCTCCTCCCTCGAAGGTTAGTGAGCAGAGAAACGACAGCCACAGCTATGTTCGGCGACCTGACAATCCAAATATTTTGGAATGAAATCAAAGCGTGCGAGGATTCCAGAGTGCTCAGATTGGATAAACACCAACTTGCCTCTTGTCTGAAGTAATTTTTACGACGAAGATATGTTTTTATTACACCATAAATACCATAATTTCTGAATGTTTCACATAATTAAAATTATTCTTATTAGTTTCCATAGTTCACACGCATATCTACTAATTTTTCTTCTCGCTGAGGAAAACGGCACGAAATTCACACTGTCACCAACAGTTTACATATACAGGTATGAATATACATATGTATGTATACGTATAGGCTCACAAGGATATATGAGGACATGTCCACCGAGCATCAATACTCATACTCACACACTCTTCGACATCTGCATGAAATCTCCGCGCAAAGACACACCTACGCAGCACCTCGCATTTACCTCCACATTTCCATGAGAGCACTCGCTATACATACAGATGCACTCAAACAAGTGTACATTGAGCGCACACAAGTGCTCTTTGTTCTTATCACTAACTAATCGTTTAATATTCGCAAATTACTGTTGTTGTCGCACCGCCACCGAACCTCGCTCGCAATCGCTCTAATCAACACAAGCAACCACTATGAAAATGCTATGCGCGTCAAAGCAAACGCACACACAGGCACACATGCATGCATGTAAGCACATGAGAGTCGCTTGTGAATTTTCACTTTTGACAGATTGGCGCGTGAGCGTCGTCGGCAAATTGCAATTTCTCTGTTATTGTTGATAATGCCATGCCACGATGTACATACACACAAACAACACCACTCGCATATACAAAAACCACACAAACACATATGCATGCATGACAGTAGCAATGTGCTACTATTACAAATTCACCGTTATTGTGTTGTTGTCAATTTGATTTTCATTATTTTGAATTTTTTTTTTGGTTACTAATTTTATATTTGTTGTTATTATTATTATTGTTATTGTTTTGTACTTGTGTGTTTGTTGTTATTCATTGAGTAGTCTGGTCGTGGCTTGCCACTACTCAAATATAGTACTTATTCGCGTAGGTACCGTGTAGTTAGTGTTCTTCGCCGGGTTTTCAGTTCTTTCGCGCCTCGCACACATTCATACATGTGCATAAGCGCTACTATAACAACAACAACAACAACAGTATGAAAAAAATTGCTAGCACATGGGTTTGTCAATTTTAAAATTTTCGTTCAGTAATCGTTGAGATTTTGACCGCTACGGTGGTCTGCTGGTCCTCCCATCCTAATCCGCGTGACGTTGAATTCGTTGTTCTGTTTGTTTATTGCTGTTGTTGGCTTTTGAGACAAGTGTCCACCGGTGGTCAGTGCCAGAATTTTGTCTAACACACGTTGTCTTTTGGCAAAAATAAACACAAAAAAAAAAATTTTGCTTAAGTGCTCGGTTTTTGATTTCGGTGGGGAATTTCTGCGGAGCGCCAACAGGATAACACGCAAAATGCACGCGAAAGTGTCCTGCACCTTTGGTAAATAGAAACTTTAAATTGTTTTCGTCTCACCAAACCTTTTTTCATTTCTATGTAAATATGCATGTGTGTGTGTGTGTGTTGCATTTGTGCAACTTAGCAGTGCACATGCGAAGAATTGTTGCAAATTTAAATTAAATTAATTAATTAATTAGTGCAAAAAGCGGCATCCACACCGATCTAGTAGCTTTACTTAATATTGTAGTTTGTTTTTGGCGCGAATGACGAAGTGAGATAACCAAAAGTTGAGATTATTCACCGTTTTAGTTAACCCAACGCCGCACGGCCTCGCATTTTTATATAAACTGCGTCCAAAAATGTTTAAAATGATCAGATATAGAAGTTCACAGCCACGCCTATTCCACATGAGAAACAAAAACTTGATTAAGATCCAGAAAATCGAAGTTCAAAGATTGAACTTAAGTGCCGCTATTCGAAAAATGTTCTCCGTAATTTTAAATTCTGTCTTCAAGGGTATTAGAACCTACGATTTATCAAGTGGTAATCAAGCAGATATTGGACCCGCCTGCAGAGATTACATTTTCGTTTAGGAATATGTTGAAACACTAATGCTTTAAGAGATTTCTTTTGCATTAAATATTCGAAATTCTCAAAATTTAATTCTTTAGATTTTAAATTAGTTGGCAACGCATTGATTAAATAATAAATAAAAATTCTTTGTTTAAGAATATGTTGAAACAATAAAGCATTAGGAAAACTCATGTCTTTTCCTTTAAATATGTTTCGAAATTCTCATTATATTATTTGCTATATTTGAAATTAGGTGGTAGGCATTTTTAAAATATTTTCGTAAAAATTATTTGTCCAATAATATTTTGAAAAGGTTTCTTTTCTATTAAATATTTTTTGAAATTCTGAAACAATTAATTGTTTTTATATTTGAAATTAGGTGGCAACGCCTTTCAAAATTATTTTCTTATTCTTTGCTTAAGAATATGTTGAAACACTAAAGCATTAGGAAAACAGGTGTCTTTTCCTTGTTTCGTAATTTTCAAAAAAATTCTTATTTTTTAATTTTAAATTAATTAAAAATTTTAGTTTAAATTTGCTTACAAATTATTTGTTTAAGAATATGTGTTAAGAAAACTGGTCTCTTGTCCATTAAATATTTTTTGAAATGCTCAAAGAATTATTTTCTTTTATTTTAAATCAGGTGGCAACCTATTTTTTAGCATTTTCTTCTTCTTTATTTAGGAATATGTGGAAACACTAAAGCATTGAGAACCGGTCCCTTTTCCATTAAATATTTTTCGAAGCTCGCAATATTTATTTTTTATTACAAATCAGGTGGCAACACATTTTTAAAATAGTTTCTTAAAAATTATTTGTTGAAGAATATGTTGAAATATTAACGCTGTAAGAAAACCAGTTTCTTTTTTTAAATATTTTTCGAAGTTCGCAAAATTTGTTTCTTTTTTTAATTTCAAATCGGGTGGCAACGAAATCTTAAATATTTTTAAATATTATTCGAAATTCTCAAAGAACTATTTTTTTTTTAATTTTAAATCAGGTGGCAACATATTTTTTTAATTTTTTTCAACATTTTTTAATGAAGAATGTGTGGAAACACTAAATCATTCAGAAAATTGCTCCCTTTTCCATTAAATATTTTTCGAAATTCACATTTTTTTTTAAATCAGGTGACAACACATTATTAAATATTTTTCAAAATTTTCAAAATTATTATTTTTTTATATTTTGAATCAGGTGGCAATACATTTCTTAAAACCTGTCTAAAAAATCGTTAGCTTAATTGTGTTCAATTACTTTTGACTTTTTCAACCCACTTAAAAGTTTTATAAGTGTGGCAACTCTGTTCACATTTATACTTCACATATGAATTTCCAAAAATCTATTGTTTTTTGCATATACATATGTATTTCGAATTTTCGTAAATTTAAGAGTATTGTCCGAAAATTTTAGGTTGATTCGGTAAATACTTTCGGAGATATGAGCGTATTTGTTAGAATTTTTTAACTTACTGTAATCAGCGCCCAAAACTTTAGACGCTTTTCGCTCGAAACGCTGTTGTTAGAATCAGTGAGAAAAATTTCTCCGCAACGGCTTCACCGAAATTTGTTTTAAAATTTAGCATAAAATTATCAACCAATTTTCTTAGATATACTACAAGTATATCTGTCAGAAAATGATCAAAGGTATACGATTTCTAAGGAAGAATCGATTTTTAAACCACTCTGAAATGTGAAGTTTTTTCTATGAAAGTCTACTTTTTTAGAGAAGCTGTAATTGTCTTAAAAATCTAAATTATGACAAGACCAGCGATCATTACCTGTACTTATCTATAATGATATCAGTAGCTCTTGGACTTAAGATACTTTTAAGCAGAAAAATCTTCCATTAGCGATCTCCACGGGAAGCTCCGTAAAAAGGTTCACCACCAGACACTTTTTGTCGGAGATCTTCCTGGAGATCGCCTATGGGAGCAAGGGAAATAAATTTTTTTAGAATGGATAAACAATTTTTAAAGTTCTTTAAAATCTGTAAATATATCTATATATTTATTAAATAAAATGTCCCTTAAAAGAAAAAAATCTAAAAAAAATACCATCGCAGTAGTCAAGTTGTGTTGTGAAGCAGTGACTGATTCCGATTTTGATTTGGAAAAGAGCACGTACAGGTACAATCGACGGCTGCAGCGTCAGCTTTCATGATAATTGTTTGTGTAGCCATCGAACTTTTTCTAAAAAAGGTCTATTATTTCAAAAAGACCCACAATAAATTACAAACCAAGAATAATCTTATCGCTGGATATTTTTTGGCTATAAATTAGTCTCGACGTATAAACGTTTTTCTTCTTTCGATCTTTGGGGAGATACGCATTTTGAAGTCACGATAAGAATGCTGAAAAGCGGACGTGTTAATCTCTTTAATCACTAATTATGCCACTTAAGTCAGAGTGTCACACTTTTTTGGCAATAAATTGTCGGCTTACATTTTTATGAACCCATAATGATTACAGAAATGTTAATTCATAATTTTAATTCATAAAATATTATTTGATTCAGTGCGATTCATTAATAAAGAAAGTGATTCAATATAGCTGCCTTCGATTTGCTAAACTTTAGAGTGTGATGAAACGAACATACAACTGGTATAAATTGAATAAACTGGTATAATTATTAAGGGATTTACATAATATCTTATATAAGATAATTTGTTTGAAGCTTTCACATATATATTTTTGGACAAAAAAGCAGAGCTCAAACATAGCGAGCAGAGAAGAGACCAATCGAAGACATTTAATACAGAGGCTCAACTTAGACACTCAACTTTGAGCGCATTGCTCCAAATAAAATATCATATCTACCATATTTGCATTCTTCTATACAAACATCAGTTATATTGCTGATACATAAATTTCTCAATAAATTTTTGAATTTTATCTTCGTTATCATAATTGGCGCAAACATTTTCCGAAAATGCAAATTATCATGTACGTTTGTGCTTATCAAATTTTGACCTTGGAAGTTTTTCGTTAAACTATTATTACTCAAAGATATTTATACACTGAAGAGGGTATAAATAGATTAGAGGGTATGAAATGCCGATTCAGCTATATCTGTCTGACCATCCGTCTATATATATGCGAACTCGTCATTTAGTTTTTGAGATATCGATTTGAAACTTGACTACTCCCAAAGAAGCGGCTCATTTGTCAGACCAATGAAATCGGACATCAACAGCATATACTTAGCTGCCATACAATCTGTCTAATCAAAATCGAGTTCTTTGAAAAGTGTTCCCTTATTGTATAAAAACGCACCTATGAAGGGTATCATAGCTTCGGTTCGCCGAACGCTTTTTCTTGTTTTAATTGTCTTGCAGGCACAACACTCATTTCAGCAGAAATCAAGCTCACTTTTATGTCTGCGAGCGTACTTAATGAAAGTAATGAAAATTTTGAGGAAAACGTTTAAGAAATATTTGCACAAAGCCAAACAAAACAATGGCAAAACAAATTACAATTTTCATGAACTCAAACTGGTTTTAGTTTGGCAACTTGTTTGCAGCGAAGTGAGGCTTCCTAATAGTTTCATCATACACTAATGAAAATGAAATGAGGAAAATATAATTACATATGGCATTTTCAACTTAAGTTTGTTTTACTATTTTCGATAATGCAACTGGTTGCATAAATCACAAAAACAAAAACAAACAAAAAATCAGTGAACTATACGATTTTCACTTAGAGTTGTAATTTTTATGGGAAAATATAGTCTGACAGCTGCAATTGTAAAATTATTTAGTCAATTAAGAGCTGGCTCAAGGTAAAAATTATAAATTTGCTCTCACAAATTGAGCTATAATTTTTGAATTAAATGTTCTGTGATAACTTCGAAATATGTTTATCTAAGAGGCTTAACTACAAGCGAGAGTCGCAGAGTCTGCGCCTTCTTTTGAAACGATTGCGTTTTGGGTCCATAGAAATAGAAAAGTAAATGCAGTTACTAAGCCTCAAAGCTTCCGTTTTCATAGCAGAAAACTGCTCTATCATTCTATAGTCAATACCAAATCGGTAAGAAATCATAATTGCGATAAAAGATTATGTCGTAATGAAGTCTTAGAATCTGTAACTTAAGCATCGTTAGCTAGCTTTTTATTGATACATACATACATATATGGAATTTTCGAACGATCATAGGCTAAATGTGAAAACAAATTAAATAAAATTCTTTTTGTATTAAATTTTATAATATTCGAATCATCACTCCATATATACTACTTATCAAATATGGTTTTCCAAATCGGTTAATAGAATATATATTTGACTAAAATTAGAATAGGTAAAAAATAATACATAGGTAAGTGATTATTAAGAATTATGGGAATTTGGTGCCAAAGTCATCAATCAAACAGTAACAAAGTTGGCTTTGTTGCAGAGTGTTTGTTTCCTGTGGTATATCATCCGTATCACTCCTAAATCGATCGCTGTTGCTGTGAGCATGTGAAATCAGCTCGAAAACGAATGCAATGTTTGACAGTAATTTGAATGGCTCATGTTAACAACAAGCGCTATATTCTTAGTGTTTAAACATCAATTATTATTGAAACTGTTAAGAGTCAATCTAATTTTAAAAACTTGACAGAGATCGATCACCAAAATTTCTGTTGTTTATATGAGTATATCTGCCTTTGTATACGAGACTTACACTCCACTCCTTCCCGAAGCGCATTAACTGACTAGATATTTTGAGAAGATGCGCCGATAGTAAGGTAAAATAACGTCTTTATTTCTTCTAAAAAAAAACTCGTTTAGAGGGTAGCCATTGAATTTATATAGGCTGTGGCGGGAAACAACAATGGAACTAAGTTGGTCAATACTACTACGAAAGGTTAGAAAAAAACCTGTAATGGCTTTTTGGGTTAACCACGCTTCGTCAGACTTCCTGACTATTGCAGCGTCTTTCAAACCGAGGTTGCAGCCATTAAGGTAGCAGTAGATTTACTGCTCTAGAGTGCAGCTTTCTTTAGAGAAGTGACCATCCTAGTCCAGTCATTTAAGCTTAAATTAGGGAAGAATCTCGGAATTCGATATACCCATTTATATTCTGTAAATACTTGTATACAATTCCGAGGTGTACTTACTATAATGACTGGACTATCCACTCATTCACCATCCAACATAATGGCCTAACCTATTACAAGTATAACGTTCTAATTATACCCTGAACAGGGTATATTAAGTTTGTCACGATGTTTGTAACACCCAGAAAGAAGCGTCGGAGACCCTATAAAGTATATATAAATGATCAGTATTTTGAGCTGAGTCGATTTAACCATGTCCGTCTGTCTGTCTGTCCGTCCGTCCGTCCGTCTGTATATATACGAACTCAGTTTTTAAGATATCCTTTTGAAATTTTTCAAACGTCATTTTCTCTTCTAGAAGTTGCTCATTTGTCGGAACGGCCGATATCGGACCACTATAACATATAGCTGCCATATAAACTGAACGATCGGAATCAAGTTCTTGTATGGAAAACTTTCACATTTGACAATGTATCTTCACCAAATTTGGTATAGATTGTTTTCTAAGGCAACAATGTAATCTCCGAAAAAATTGTTCAGATCGGATTATTATAGCATATAGCTTCCATACAAACTGAACACATAGTTACTAAAAGAAATGCACCTGTGAAGGGTATGTTAGCTTCGGTGCAGCCGAAGTTAACGTTTTTTCTTGTTTTATCTACATTTTGTTTCGTAGTGAATTAAATTCAAGCAGGACAACAACCGTCAAACTTGATTGTTGTCTATAATAATAAACTCAACAATGTTTGATCATCATATCTTTATATAGAAAAAAAATTTGTTTCTATGAACTGTTACTTTCAATTTAATAAAAAAATTTGTCTTTCACAACGTCTAATTAATGCATTTCTTGTATGATTTATAACCTTTTCAAAAATATTATTTAGTGGAAACTTTAAAAGATCTTTGATTTTAAACAGAACAATCATATATTGGACAATATTGTACAAACTCAAAAGCAATTTCATTACATTATTTCTTTAATAACCTCTGACTTGAATTACAATTTATTATTTCCATATCTCATATGCAAATCTCCGTACATACATGTCTCAAATGGTTTTGTATATTATAGATATGCAAAGGTATCTTTGGCATATTACCATAGACAATTTTTATTTTATTCACTGATTTAGTTAGACATACGAGTACAATATTTTTTCTTCGAAATTGAATTAAATTCTTAATAAAGTTTTATATAAGCGATGTCATACAAAGTATTTTATTTTCTGGTCGAACAACTCTATATTTATTTATACACAATATATACATATATCATCTTGTACATACACTTAATATAATAATTGAGTATTATATTGAATAACCGACATTAATAACCTATAATAAAAGCTTAATACTGAAGTGCACTCAATATAAGAGTAATGGCATTAATGCTATACATAGATTAAAAGTATTTTGTAACTGTATTTTAAAAAGCACCTGCTTACATTATTTTGTAGACAACAAAATGAATAATAAAACTAACCGATTTCAAGTGGAATTGGTGTCGGTGTCCGGCATTTCACAGCACTTTCTGTCTTACGTATAACGGTTAATAACGGGTTTTTAATAACACAAGCAATGTCTAATATTTCAAAAACTCCACACTTCCGGCCGTTTTCGACTTATGTTCAAAGTCACGAATTTAAAAACACCAATGAGCATTACCTTGATTTTTGAACGGCTTTGGGGTGGTTTGTTTTGCCTCGGCTCGTTTTTTTCTTCTCCATTCCGATAATTTTTGACTTCTTCGCATGTCAAACTCATAGACATGACCATGTCTCATCGGCAGTTATAATGTTCTCCATGAATGTGGGATCGGAATTTACACCATCTATCATGTCCAAAGATCATATCCATCAAAATCATTCGAACGGACTCGAGAGGGTTATCGTGCTCTCCTTGCATCACTCTAACACTTACCTGATGATTGTCAAGCAACATATTCGTCACTTTTTAATCTTTTCATCGGTTGGAGGGCGTCCAGAACGAGACATGTCTTCAACGATCTCTCGACCATCTTTGAAGGCTTTGTACCACTCGTAGGCTTGTGTTTTTGATAAAACTGAATCACCGTAAGCCTTTTCCAATATTCGTAGCGATTCCATATAAGAAATTTAGTTAGAAATACAAAATTTGAGACAAATTCTTTGTTCGATATTTTTATCCATTGTAAAAAAGAATCCCATCTACCGAGGTGTACCGACTTTAGCGACTGCTGCAAACAAAATAGTTGACAGATCGCGCTCATATTTGGCATAGTAATTAAGGACAGTCGTACCATCATAGCAAAATGCATTCCTTGAAATATCATTTATCCTGGGAATTTAATTACAAATTCTGGGTGATTTTCTGCCACAATGTATGTCCTGCACTGATGCTACACAGCCATTGTAAGCTTAACGTTGTTGTAGTGTGATGGACAGGCTGACGGAAATCTACTTACCGGAGGCCAATGGTAAGGGTTCAACGGCTCGCTCCGCTATACATAACGGGAGCTTTAAGAACCACCACAACATTGGCTCAAGAGTTAGTACTAGACCTGCCACTTATAGATCATTTCGCTGGAAACTGCCCGGCAAAATCGGCGGGACGACTACTGGCTGCGGGAGATTTTACTCATCAAACCCTCGGGCATAGATCGGTGGGTAATGGGGGTTTGGCAAGTACCATGATTCCACTTCACAATTGGGAAAGAAGGTTCAGAGTAAACATGGGGAAAAGTTGGTTGGCGTAAAGGTATATTTACTACGAGCAACTCTCTAAATATTTACGCGAATGGCGCGAAAATGGAAGACGAAGTTAATGGAGGGAGATACTGCCCAGAGTTAGGCATAAGACAGCCTTTGAATGCATTGTCTATACGAAGGTCTCGACAGAAGCATGGTAAGGAAAATAAAAATACAATGGAACGATCTGAGTACACAACTACGAAGGTTGAACTCCGTACAAAGGTCAAGTGAAAGTGGTAAGATCGGCAATGTATAATGTTCCTACTGACACCCATTAGAAGGCACTGTAGAAAAATGTTTGGTATACTCACTGATCATATTCTTGTGGTGGCACACGTCTGCAGAATGCGGTTGACAGATCGAAAAGATGCTGGAAATGTCAAGAGTAAGGCAACAGGTAAACAATTAAGCACCTCGTGTTCACTCTTGTGAACGCATTGGCAAGGCAAGGCATCAGTCATTTGGGTGCCTTACGGTATGAGGTACTGGAAGAATACTCCTTTTGTACTCCCTAATGAAATTCCAACCTAACCTAACTGTTTACATATTAAAGTAATATTGAAAAATATTTATAATCGATTTATTTCGCTTAACCATAAAATATTATTTTACAATGATAAAAAGATAAGAAATTATGGGAATGGCTTATAATATACTATGTCAAAATTATTCCACCAGAAGCTTTGCTATAATACACACATATCTCTCAAGAATCAATAAAACACCAATAAAAATAATTTTGAAATATTTGCGCACATGCAAGTGACGCAGTGTTGTGTCAGAAACGATATTTTGCGAAACATTTGGTTTGGTTTGGGGACAAAGAGTACCTAAAATGATCTGGTGCTAGTATTTCCAAAGTTCCTCAACATTTTTTATCTAAAATAGTATGAAACATATTTTTAAAGCATAATTACTTTGTATGTTTAATGTCTGCAAAAAAGTATTCGGCATGTAAGAAGGGTCTATAAATACTATCTGCAAAAGAAGTCTATAAATACTATTAATCGATGGGTAATAAAAATAGCCAATGGCTCGCTGAAATGTTAATATTTTTAATATTTGATGTAAAGATAAATTTAGATCGTGCGATATTCGTGTGAACTCGACTGTCGTCTATCGCTTTTCGCTTAGGCAAAGTTCAAAATACTTGCAGAAGCCATGCGGAAGTTATGTTTACGCACACATACATATATCCATATATGAGACTACACCTATCGCTTGTCATCCCAGCGTTATTACAATCGAATGGAAATTTCTATAATTTAATTAACGCTAAGAATTCATCACTATGCCTGTAATGTTAATTAGCCAATAATGAGTGGATTCGCTATGACAACAACAGCACCTAAGCGCTAATCTACAAAATTTTACTACGATATATGACGCTGCATAATAATGGTCGAAAGTAAAGTAAAACCTCTTTTGTCAGTGGATAAGTATGTGCCAGCTGACAGCTTGTTATCACCCGCGTTGTATTACAAAACATTTTCCATAAATATTTTTCCACAGTGGCACACTAATTGTCATTGTTAATTTGTAAAATTTGCCGTCAATTAATTAATTTGACACCGTTAATTTATATACACTGGCGAGTTGTTGGTGGAACAACAACTAAAATTTAATTCATGTGCCTTAACGATTATCTACCACTAATACCTGATTTTCACACCATAAATCAAGTGATTTATGCGCGGGCAATTGAGTGTGAAATCGTGGCTATATAACATGGCTCTTTGGCAATATTTATCGCTTGCCAATCTGAATTGAATTATGGCTGAAAAGAGGTAGTAAATTTTGATTGATCACATTGTTTTGTTTCTATAAATATGTTATCACTACTGTAAAATTTGCTTATACATATGTACAGACACATGTTAATATATGTATGTGTCTACATATGTAAATTTTAGCGTATGTTGATAAGCGAGCTGGCGTAGAAAGCCGTTGAATGATTAATTAGTTCAAGTGCTTGATTTCGAACAGAAAGTGAAATGTTTAACTCAAATAAATCAAATAATAGAGCATAGCATAAAGAACATTACACATAAAAGTGTGTATGTTATGTTAAGATATCTAAAATATGTTATAGGCACTTATCAGGGAGTTTCCCGTCTACCAAGTGGATGATAAGTCTAGTCGATATTGATGGTATGAAATGGTATGCATAAGATAAGCGTATCTAATTGTATCATACGAACATAGAAATTAACAGGCATGCTTAAATATATTAAAAATATAATTTAGTTTAAGAAATATCATTTGTCATGCTTTATGAAGGGTGATCCATTTCGAGGTTGCCTACTTTTTTAAAGAAAAAACACAGAAACTTCAAACTAAATGAGAAATGTTTATTATTATTCGAAAGAACATTCTTTGGCATTTATGTTTTGAAGATTATCTCTTTCAAATATTGGTCGCGGCTACGTCTTAGATGGTTCATTCGCTGAGTCCAATTTTCGATTACTCGTTCCAATATTTCGACTGATAACTGGCGAATGACACCCGTGATGTTTTGCTCTAAAGCGAGAATCGAAGCGAGATTCTCCGCAAAGATTTTAGGTTTTACATATCCCGATGATTCCACCGGCCTACAAACCACATCAGACGTTGTTTCGCTGGATGAAATCATAGCTCTTGAACCTTTTCAGGTTGCTCTTTGTACCAAAAGCGGCAATTTTAGTTGCTTACATATCCATTGAGTCAGAAATGGGCGTCATCGCTGAATAAAATTTGGCCCGAAAACGTCGGATCTTCGTGAAACTTTTCAAGAGCTCATAGAGCAAAACGATGTCGCTTGGGAAGGTCGAGCGGCTTCAGTGGTTGGACAAACTGTATTTTGTATGCCTTCAATTTTAGATCTCGACATAAAATGCACCAAATCGTTTCATACGTAAGTCTGAATTGCTGCGAATCGATTCTCCACGGTCTTTGTGTACACCCTATGCTACGGCTGCTATATTTTCTTCAATTCTTCTATTAGATCGAATATTATCAAATAATGAATACTGGGTCTCAAGATAGATGAAGGTGTTGCGAATAGTACACTTAGTGGCCCGATTATATTGATCATAAGTTGAGCGAATTGCGCGAAACACATTCTTTACAGAAGGTGAATTTTCGTAATAAAGTTAATCGATTTGTAAACGTTGTTCAGGCGAAAGTCTTATCATGATGAAATGCCAAATAATAGTGAACAAAAATAACATGACATCTTAACACGACTTCCGCGTGATCTGTCAAAAAAAAGGCCATTGAAAGAAGTAACTCTGCTTGGATCACCCATATATATGTACTTTTCATATATTTTTAGATTGTAACAGACTTAATCACATATTTTTGTACACTGAACAGGGTATTTTAAGTTTACCACTATGTTTGTAACAGCCAGAAACGTCGGAGACCCTGTTAAATTATGAGTATATATGTATAATTTTAGCGGCTTAACCTTGTCCGTTTGTCTGTCTGTATATACGGGAACTATGTTAGTCCCTCAGGGTCTGAGATATCCATCTGAAATTTCGCACCCGTCATTTTCTCGCCAACACCACATCACTTTATGCTGTGCTATTTGAGGCTACAATAACAGAAAAATATTGATATGACAAAAAAGAAAAGTTTGAGAGTGTTACCTTCACCTTCGCGTAAAATGTGTGCATCCCCTGTAGTAAATGACTAATTTGAAAAAAAAATGTGGCTGAATCATTGCTTATGAATAGTTCAGCATTGATCGAAAAACCCCGAAAATCATATCGTATATAACATAGTTAAGCGCATGAAAGTTAAGGTGTCACACGAGAGTTTATTAATCTACGAAGCATTGCAAGAAGAGAGAATTTTTTTCATATTTTGTAATAACACTGGTTCATTAAGCTTTTACCCTTTAAATGATAATTTTTTTCTTCACGATTGAGATGTACTGAAATTTGGAATAAAAGTAATATTTCGAGAAATCTACTATATCTACAAAATTTTAACAAGAATTTATGCTCACAAGAATATCTAACCAAAAAGTCTAATATTTTCCCACATCTTTCGAAAAATCGTTAAGAGTCGACGTTTTGTCGTGAACTTCGAAACAATCAAAATATGTTTCTATTAAGCATTATAGTCATTTCCAATTTCGAAAAAACGCGTTTGTGTATATTTTAAGAGATCTTTAATTTAATAAATAAATATGTAAAACCATTATGCTTTTATAGCATTTCAAGTGCCTTAGCAATCGCCACTTCATTTTTCAAAATTTGGATTTCCTTGTTCTCGCAGCCAATCTACTGGAGGATCACCGAAAAAACATTGTCCAGCAATGAGAAAAATGTTTCTACTAAAAATAATATGAAATCGAAAAACCTAAATAATATATATGTAGTTGTAGATGAATACAGATAATGATCGAACAATTGGTTAAAACTGTTATTTTTACAAAATGGCAATTTCGCAACAAAAAGTCGGTTTTTGTGAAAAATTTTCCAGGACAAAGTTGCTTAAAAAATTACAATTATTATCAAAAACCTGTATTCCCTTAATAAATTATATGAGAACGCCATCTGAAAAATTCAAATCCAACGATCCAGCTGTTTCGAAAAAATTTTCCTCACTTCGCCAGTGTAATCCCATAGTCTGACCTCCAAAAATGCTAATAATAATTCGAAAGTTCATTTAAGTATTACTTGTAAATTTATATTCTAATTCAAATAGCTGGAAAAAACATTTGGTCATAGCAAATTCCTAAAAATGCCGCTGATCCACACAACATAAAAGTATTAATCTGAAACCGCTACATTTTTTGATTATGTCATCAAAAGCTTAACATTTCTAAAAATGTATGGAAAGTGCAAGTTAAAAACAACTACATATATGAGTATAAAATAAAATAAGTAAAACATATATTCATACATTTATAGACCGATAAGTCATTTTTGCCGCAATTTTCTCAGTAACTCACCATAATATAATAATCGCTTGCTTATTTATATGCGTATGCATTTATAAATATTTTTTATTCTTAGGAATATAAATAAATTTTCAAGGTTATAATCGAAAGAGATGAGTGACATACATAATTTGTATGCTACTTTGGCTAAGGTCACGTTTAAAGAGCCTTAAAGATTTTTCTCTTGAGCTTTTTGGAGAGTCAAGAGAGAAGTTGTTGTTGTGTTAAAGTCTAATAAGGCGAGCACTCTTGTAGAATTGCACCTTCCCTATTCAGATCTGCAGCTCGAATTATTTTCTCCAGGAGTAGTTTGAAGAAGTCCCATGATAAGGAGTAGTCACCTTGTCTGAAAGATTGTTTGGTATCGAACGGCTTGGAGAGGTTCTTCCCGATCCTGGTATTGCTCAACCTCAGTTTACACAGCCGTGTTAGTTTTGCGAGGATACCAAATTCATACATAGCGGCATAAAGGCAGCTCCTTTTCGTGCTGTCAAGAGCAGCTTCGAAATCGACGAAGAGGTGGTGTGTGTCGATTCTCTTTTCGCGGATCTTTTCCAAGATTTGGCTCATGGTGAATATCTGGTCTGTTGTTGATTTTCCAGGCATGAAGCCACACTGATAAGGACTAGTCAGTTTGTTGATGGTGGGCTTTTTGCTTTCACACAGTACGCTCGATAGAACCTTATATGCGAAGTTGAGGAGGCTTATTCCACGGTAGTTGACGCAAATTGTGGGGTCACTTTTTTGTGAATTGGTCAGAATACACTTAAATTCCAATCGTCGGGCATGGTGTCGTCCGACCATATTCTACAAAGGTGGTGATGGATGCTGCTTATCAGTTCTTCGCCGCCGTATTTGAATAGCTCGTCCGGCAATCCATCGGCCCCCGCCGCTTTGTTGTTCTTCAGACGGGTTATGGCTATTCGAACTTCTTCATGGTCGGGCAATGAAATGTCTGCTCCATTGTTGTAGTTTGAGAAATCGAGTTTTTCATCTCCAGGTGTCATGCTTTCATTGCCATTCAACTGCCTGGAGAAGTGTTCCCATCATAATTTCAGTATGCTCTGGGCATTAGTCACTAGATCATCTCGGTGGGTTCTCCAAGAGTTATGGTCATAGTTTTTTCGCGCTTATCATGATTAGTTTGACAGAAGTTTCATCTCTTTCAGCAATAACTCAGGTTTCACACGATTTTATGATGGTGAAAGATGCATTAAGTTTAGTCTTGTAATTGCAACCTCTCAGCATGAATTTTCAGTTTACTTTCATTTTACAGACTTGCTATCTAGTCAAATAGGACAGGGACTGATAAAAGACAAAAATAAGTATTTAATACGAATATTTATTATCGATCAAATCGAAGCCTTCAAAATAGACTACTAAGCCAATACAAGCTGGCACGTTTAATACAATTTTTCGTACAATTGTAATAGGCCTCGGCTGGGATGGCCTTCAGTGGCTTCTGCGAATTGTCGTGTCTTCGATTTATTCGTAAACCTACTATAAATCCCGTCACCAGTATTGATGCGTTTTACTCGAGATCGTTTTTGCAAAAATTTCAAGCCTTTCGGTACGAGTTTAGTAAAGACACGCTTCATAACTTAAACATTAACCAAAATGTGTTAAGTAGATCCGCAGGAGATAGTTATTAAGTTCCTCTGCTATCTCTCTGCTGCCAGCACGACGTTTGTCCGTTGATCACTGTTTCTTTAACTATTTCGGTGTTATCGTCAGTAAGGAGCACATCTAGTGTTACAGCCTAAAAAACCGTCGATTTTACCATCAAAATTAAAAAAAAACACTCCTGTTTCGATTGTTTTGAAGTTTTCAGGGAATATTTTTACATGTCTTCCACTGGATCTTCCAAAGATCAAAAAACCAATAGGTCATTGAATAATGATCTGATGATATATACATATGTATGCTATCTCGGGCAGCAGAAAGACGCACTCAAAGATTAACTAATGGAGCTGATTGAACAGGGCGGCCAATCTTGAAATGACTGTAACTCAAAAACCATTTGAGATATTGATTTGAAATTTGAGTATGTCATTTTTAAAGCAATAAACTATGGGAACATTCTAAATTTCACGACTCTCATTAAGCATGTTTTCGATTTCACGACTTTCACTGAACGTTTTGTCAAATTCAAAACTTGTGTTCGTTTTAAAGTGGACTCCCTCTTCTTCCTCTAAAATATTTCCGAGATTCCGCATCCGGAACCGTTATTTAATTTAAAAATTATCAGACAAACATTTCGCTTCATAAACATATGTACATATAGAAGTTATACCCTTATCCGTATATTCGGTTTGAGCGTGTTCAATTTTGATGTTATTTATTAGAGGCCATCAAATTTAAATTCAAAAATTTACTTTTCACTCTAAATAGTTGCAGATATCATCTCGCAACATCAGACAATTTTGTTTATGATGAACATCTGCATTTGATGAAAAATCAATTCAATGAAAAAACTATGAACTTTGCGTGGATAATTAACTTCTGTAACATATTTGCAAATTGCTGACGCAAAATAAACAAATCCCTTTCGAAATCCAATTTGTCCATCAACATCAGCATGTGTTGCTGCTTATAGCAAAACTTCTTCTTGTTTTTGACGCCTTTGTTTATTTTCGAGAATTCCGATAAGTCGCTAAATGCCGAAAGCATAAGTGCACACAACACGCACACTTACACACAAACATAATCAAGTATTAAATAATGCGGATTCAAGGAATTTATGTAAGCACGTCTATAATGCGAAGAAAAAACATTTAACGACTTGCAGCACTTCTTTCAATGTCGTAAAGTCACAAAAAAAGTCAAAGGCGCTGATGCCTCAAATTCATATGGTTCCAATCCATGTCGAATTGTTGGCCGCCACGAGCGATAACCAGACGCCAGTTTGCAAATATGTAAACACACATACACAGCCATACATACTTAATTTATGTGCACACATATTTACAGTTATTCAAATTTATATGACATGCAGCTTATGTGGAAATACTACAAACACATCTATGTACATACATATGTGTAATGAAGATCTCTGCTGCTACTTGTGGCATTTAAAAAGGCATTATTATTCCACTTATTTGCGGTTGTGTAGGTTGCTCCCCACAATTATTAATTCCACTTTGCATTACTTTAGGGTTGCGCTGATCTTTTTCGTTCTTTTCTTTCGGTATTGTCAAACCACAAGCTGTTGGGCAGTTGGCCAATCGAGCAAGGTGACGTTTGTGGGCTCATCAAAATATGTTTGCATGTATTTATATACATACATACATATGTACGTGCATGTATGAGTGCTAAAAAATGCAAGGTATTTTTGAAAATATAAATATATTATATTTAGTATCAGTCGTCTGACGTCTGGGCACATAAAACATAAATAGTTTCATTAGAAATGGACGCCAGCGATCGTCAGCAAAAAGCTCTATCATTTATGTTCAATATTTTGGTCGCTAATGGCAAAAAGCACTAAAATTTCGAATTTGACCGAAACAAATAAAGAAAGAAATAAATCAGTTCTGGCGAAAGCCACACACATTGATAGCTAATTTTAAAAAAGAACAACAACAAAAATCTGTGGGCGTGGAACTATGAGCGATAGCAATGAAGCTTCTTCGCATGCGTCGTTAATATATAATAAAACATATTTAAAATATGAAATTATTTTGATTATCAAATTCTAAAAATAATATAATTGCTTTGTGATAACTGTAGATCTATGCACAAACTGCTGATGCAATTGCTTTGCTAATCAGAGCATTTGATAGCAATATTGCATAATTATGTTTTTTTGAATAATTTCTAAGCAGTGTTGTCATTTAAAAATATTTTCAAAAGCTTTTTTTCCAAAATCTCCTTTAGTTTTAAACCGCTATTATCGCAGAAAGCTCAGCTTATAATGTAATTTTAACGAGGTGGCAACTCTCATCAGAAATATTTTCAGCTTTAAAATTTCTAAAACATACATACATATTTATTTTGTTTCACAAGTGGGGTGTAGCGTTTATTTATACATATGTTGTAATTTATATTCCTATGAAATTTAGAAACAGGTGGCAACTTTCTAACTGTTTCGCACATTTAAACCTCTAAATAATCAAAAAAAATGCTTGATACCCATATTATAATAATTTGATAAACTTATCAATTTCGTTTTGAAATAGGTGGCAACTCTCCTCGGAAATATTTTCAAATTTAAATTTTCCAAAACATATGCATTTTGTTTCATAAGTGTGTTGTAGCGTTTATTTACAAGTTATAATTTTTTTCCCTATGAAATTTAGAAACAGGTGGCAACTTTCTAACTGCTTCATACATTTAAATCTTGAAATAATAAACATACATACATATGTAAAAAAAATTAAATTTCATACACATATTATAATAATATGCTCAACTTATCAACTTTATATTTAAATAGGTGGCAACTCTTCAGGCAAATATTTGTAACTTTAAATTTTCCAAAACATATGTATTGTGTTTCATAAGTGTTTTGTAGTGTTTAGTTGTATTTTATAATTTGATTCTTTTGAAATTTAGAAACAGGTGGCCACTTTCTAACTGTTTCATACATGTAAACCTCGATATAAACAAAAAATGTTATAAAAAACTTATCATTATTAAATTTAAAAAGGCGGCAACTCTCCTCAGAAATATTTTCAAATTCATTCATTTTCATTTCATTTCTTTGGAAATCTTCGAACAGGTGGCTACTTTCTCACTTTTCTTTATATTTTAAACCTCTAAATATTCACAAAATGTGATACACTTCAATTCTATAACAAAAATATTACAATAATGTGCTAATCTTACAAATTTATTTTTTAAATAGGTGGCAACTCTCCTCACAAATATTTTCAACATATTTATTTTTTTTAAATCTCTTTTAGTTTTGAACCCTTATTACTGTAATATACCAATCTTACAAATTAATTTTTAAATAGGTGGCAACTCTCTTCAAAAATATTTTCAACTTTAAACTTTCCTAAACATATTTAGTTTTATAAACATATTGAGTCTTTATTATATGGTATCAAATATTTTCTTTTGAAATCTTTAAACAGGTGGCCACTTTCTAACTTTTTCTTATATACATACATATTACACAACCTGTATACATAATCATAAAATGCGCAAAAATAAGTTTAGTTTCAGTATGTTAGTATTTTTAGCAGTGTGAGTGTGACGGCATTCCGTTATGTTCCGTTAGATTGATTTTATTTAAGTACCCAAAGTAGTTCTCTTCCAAAAATATGTGACTTTTTACAAAATTATAATTTAACAATAAGACTTTTGAAAAATGCCACTTTTTGAGATTCGCGTTGTGGATTTGGGGTTTGCAACAAAATTTTCGACTTGCGTGTCAATTTGGTAATAACTTTCTACACTTAACCTTCGAAATTTCTCTTAATTGTTTGAAATTCGTTCTTAAAAGTTAGAAAAATTATTAAAAAGAAAATTGAGAAATAGTTTATATAAATTTTGAAACTTTGTATAGAACTTTAACAGTGTCTGCCTCATAGAGCTTACTTTTTCGAATATATCATTTATATATACATATCTAATTTTTACCAAAATCGCGGTATTTTTTATTTTATTTTCTTTTTCTACGTTCATTCTTGCGGTCATAATTTGTACACTATCTAATAACCCTACATTTACATAATACATATATAGCACATACATATGTATATATTTGAGAATTTTCACAAATTTCAAGATCAACGCATCGTTTAGTTTTAGCCTACCCATTTGTCTGCTGCCAGTGGCAATGTGTTAGCCGCTCAATTAAGCTGTCACGTTTTTAGATTTTGACAGCATGATGACAAGCGAAATACCCAAAGTCATTTTATTTACTTATCAAGTGAATTTTTGTCACTGCAAGTGCAATGTCATTGAGAAAATTGCTGGGGAAATTAGAATTGCTAAAATTTTTTTTATTTTAATAGTTTTAGCTATAGTATATTTACTTGAAATAGGGAAAATGAATGTGTATGGGTAAATTTGAATGAAAATGTGAGTTATTATTATTCTATGTTCGTGTAGTACTCGTATGTACTTAGTTCTGCCATAAGTTCTGTTACAAGATTAGGCCAAGACAAAAATCACACTGTGTTATTGGTATTAACTAAGGCAAGATTTTTTTAACTCTTCTTAAGTATATCACTCTGTCATTCGACAGCCCATATTTTCCAGCCTTGAGCACAAATTGTAGTCCAATGGATTTAACTTTGGACTTCCAGACAGTCAAGCCGTCTGAAGCTTTGAAATCAGGAACAATGATTTGAAGACACTGCTGGGTGTTTTTTGCATTGCGTGTTGTAACAGAATATTGCAGCAGCTGAATGGTGGTAAGGTAACCCTTGGAATAACATTTAATGCATCTTTGAAAGTTTTTTGTGTAGTTTTTATGGTGATTAAAAACTTCTTCAACGGCAAAATTTTTTCATCTGTAAAATGGATACTTTAATGGCAGTTGACCGCAAGCCAATGAAGCCGCCTTTTATTGAGCCTAATTTTTCTTCAAGTTGTCAGAAGAAGACCAGCTGACCGACGAAACCGACCGTGTTCACCGACCGAGATCATATCGAATAATTCTTGACATTAATATGATCGATATATAAAGAGTGATCCATTTCGAGGTTCCCTACGTTTTTAAAGAAAGAACACAGAGACTTAAAATTTAATGGGGAGTGCTTATTATCAATAGGAAAAAAATATTCTTTGGAATTTATTTTTTGAAGATTATCTCTTTCAAATGTTGGCCGCAGCTATGTCTCAGATGGTCGAACCGTTACGTCCCCATAGACTTTAGACTTTACATATCCTCACAGGAAAATGTCAAACGGTGTGATATCACATGATCTTCGTGGTCAATCGTGTTCTCTCAATAAATACAAATGTCGCCACGATCACGAGCTTCAGTCATAAAATAGTCCGTTGTCACGACGGTTAAGTTTTCACCGGCGTAATTTTTGAAGAAATATGAACCGATGAATCCACCGGTCACCAAACACACCAAAGCGTTGTTTTTGCTGGATGAAATCGTCGCTCTTGAATCTCTTTTGGTTGCTCTTCGTCTCAAATGCGGCAATTTTGCTGTTTACATACACATTGAGCCAGAAATGGGCCTCATCGCTGAACTTAATTTGGCTTGAAAACGTCGGATCTTCTTGGAATTTTTCAAGAGCTCATAGAGCGAAGCGATGTTGCTTGGGAAAGTCGAGCGGTTTCAGTCCTTGCACAAGCCTTTATTGAAAAAAGTACCCCTACTTGAATCACTCGATACAATGCCTCATCTTACAGCAGGATTAAGTTTGCGTTTATATTTTTTAAATTTCAAATTCCGGCCAGATGATCGTAAAGTTTTCCGTGGTCTTGGGACAATGCAAAAAACACCCAGCAGTGTCTTCAAGTTCGGCTTTCTGGTGTTTCAAATTCCGGCCAAACGATCGTACAGTTTTCCGTGGTCTTGGGATCAGTTTGGCTTTGTGGTGGTGTTAACACCGATTGCTTTCTAGCGAAGCCAACAGCCAGGTATATAATGTCGTATTTATAGCCATCGCTAAAGAAAAAGTCTGCCGCTCTCACTACTTGACTGTAAGTTTCTTCTTTGAAATAAATTTTTACAGATTTTTAAAAATATTTTAAAATTTCAGTAATTTTCAAGTATTTGAATTAGTGTTGTGCTAAATTTTTCCACGTAAAAGGTTTATGTTCGAAAGATCAAACAAATTTTGCGCACGAAAATTTTCCTTGGCAAAGTAAGCACAAATTCCGCGCCACCAAGACTCCAACACTCAAGTGCATTTTGGAACATTTAAATCATTACAACGTCTACATTTTGCTTTTGCTAATAACAATAATAAATAATTTTAATTACTTTTTTTTTGTAATTTTATATTGCTCATTCCATTGAGTTAGCGGACGCTTGTGATGCAAAATATCCCGCCAAGCGGTGTGTGGCACGTAGACAAAAGCAACAGCAACAAATTGCACGTACGCGCCAAGTGGCAGCTGTTGCATGCAACAACAATAGCAAATTAATAAATCTAAATGGTAGACATCGGCGCGCCACTTGGATTCGTGTCTGAATCGGGACTATCAAGTGCAAGGTTGCGCGCTAGCAGGCGTCTAATTTTAGTGAAGACCGGTGGCAAATTGGCACCAGCATGCACACGTACACATTATATGTATGTACAGTAAAATCACGATAAGGCTTCGCTAACATGAAAATAAGTTGCATAATAAAATTATTCTTGCATTCATTAAATGTTTGGATGATTTCATTTTGAGAAGGTACTACTAATAGAGGGTAAAAAATTAAAAAAGTGTATAAAATTTATTTTTCTTATTGTTGGTAGAATTATCAATGATCTACTGTAGTGAATTCGCTGCCACTTTTCAAGGGGAATTCCACAGAAATTGAAGATTATCTTTGTATTGAAAATTATTTCTGTGCTCAGTTGACGCTGTAAAATTTTAAGCAATCTAAATGAACTTCCGAAGACCGACTAGCTTTTTGGTGAGGTGAATTTCAAAAAGAAGTAAATGGAGCTAAGTCTACCTTCGTATTCTCCATTTCCTTTCAAGTGCTTTAGCAAATAGGTTGGCTGTGGCTTAATTCGTCGAGATGTGGTTGATCTGTCATATTTCCGGATAAACAATTTAGCGTTTTGTCGAGATGTAAGACAGCAGGAGCAACATACATACATCTGTATGACCTCAGGATATATTTCTGACTTTGTTTGAAACAGGTAAACGTTTATCTCAAGAAACGGAAAACTTTTAATACTTCGAACGTAAATCCGTTTCTGTTACGACACCAAGTTTTCGAGAGAATGATTCATATGTGTAGAAGCGATGAATGAAGCGCGAACTTTATAAATACTTTCTATTAGGCGTTTCGTAGAAACCGACAGTACGTCCACACAATTCAGCTCTTAGGACCCAGGCTATGGGTATTTTATAAGTTTTTTTTTCGTTTTTTTAACCAGTCAATCCGAAGTCTATCGTCAATCAAACAGTTTCGTAACATCATCGATCAAATTTGACTCAAACTGATCAAAACTTGTAACTTCCGTTACACAAAATCTATAATAAACATCACAAATAAAAAATATGTATGGAAGTATAAAAAAATTCACCTATAGTGCCGATATGTGCATGATTTCGATTCGATAACTCAAATACTTCGATAATCTTGTTAAAGATCTTGGTTTTGATGGCTTTCGTTTGGACAGTTTCGGCGCTATATTCATAAAACCAAGTCTCCTGATCAGTAATGATGGATCCTTAACTACTTTAAAAAGCATCTATTTTGCGACCTCTACTCGACGTCATTTTAGCAAAGGATTGAAGTCATTTGATAGACGCCTAGAAATGACACGCGTCATATTCTAAATATTAACCAAAATGGCTTAGTCGTTCCATAAGAGATGTTTTTGATTATCTGACCTTTCTCAGATGCCAACACGACGATTTCAAGCCTTGTTTCTTTAACTTTTTCGATGTTATCCACACAAATACACCACACAAGTACACCACACAAGTATACTCCTCAAAACACTTCCTCAACATTTTCAACTATTCTGTAGGCGTGATTCCATTGGAATCAAAAAACTTCAAGCAAACTCGTTGTTAAATGTTTCTTCTTTCGTAAAAATGGTAAAAAAATTTAAACCATGATCATGATAATTGATCATGTGATAATTAAACTACTATTAGAGTTTCACAAGGCAAAAATTTCTGAAATTTTTTGATTTCAATGTTCAATTTGTAAAAAAAAATTTAAGCCAGTCCGGGTCAAATTTGATCATCTTATAATTAATTTCCACAAGGCAAAAATTTCTGAAATTTTTTGATTTCAATGGTCGTTCGTAAAAATGGTAATGAAAAATTTCGTACAGTCCGGGTCAAATTTGATCATGTGTTGATTAAACTGCTTTATACAAGTAGTTCAACAAGCCAAAAATTTCAGAAATGTTCACATTTATTATTAACAGTACTACTATCGGATTAACATGAATTGAAAAAAGGCGTATGCTGTAAAAACTTGTTTGAAAATGTTTTCTGGCCCCTTCATATTGATGGTTTCTGTTTTTGTAATAACGCAAGCTAAGGCTCAAAAATATCAAAAATATCAAGAAAAGCTTTGATTTGTTAAGTATTTCTTTTAAACCACGCCGTTCACCCTGGAACGCGACTTTCGTCGCACAAATGTGTATCACTTGTTGCACGCTGTTCATTTTGGCAAGAGTTGATCATTCACTTGCTCGCTGCTCAGCTAGCTACATAGCTGACTGACGTTGTTAGCGTGTCGTCGTGACGCGGAAGTGGCACACGCTTTCAAACATCGGCGCGCTTCAAATCAACACGAAAACGCTTATGAAACTCGAAAGGGCGGCGACGTGCACAGACATACTTACATACATACTTGTTTATGTTTTTATTTTGAGAATTTGGCAAAGTTTTTATTACCGGCAATTAAAACGAATTTTCGGGCGAATTATGAAAGGTGAAAAATCGCTGAATGCTTCGTATATTTTTAGGTAATTTCTGCAATGCCAGTGCATTTCATGATGTCTCCATAATTTTTTTTTCGCATTTTTTGTGTGCTTTAGGAAGCACAATGGCATTTCCGTGCAAAAAAATTAGTTGAATATTTTGATAATATTTTTAAATTATTTAATTCTCTATTTGCAGCGCTTCTTCTACTCTTGGGTCTGCAGCGCACAGACGCCTCACATTGGAGCTATCCCAACCGGGATTTAGACGAAGGTAATTGTGGCATAAATTCAATTTATATAAATAGCTTAATTCACGTAAGTGTCCACAAAATTTGACGCACTTGTTGAGTTGTAGTCAAGTGTACCGAAAATTATTTTTGTACCGAAAATTATATTAATTTGAATAGAATGTGTGATTGGTCTTTGTGTAATAATATAAATAATACAAAAGCTTTTTGAGTTGCAATCGCACCAAGTATGTCAATTTAGAGTATCTTTATGTATTAGGGTGACCCTTAAGTAAAGAAATGAGTTTTTTTACTGAAATTTTCTGCAGCTGAAGTCGAAACTAGGTGGCAGTATGTCACACAGTGACGTAATTCCAATTTCGCCTTTGAATACTTCAAAACTTGTATGAAATATACATAAAGGGTGATCCATTTCGAAGTCGCCTATTTTTTCAAAGAAAAAACACCGAAACATAGAAACTTCAAATTTAATGGGAAATATTTATTATCATTTGAAAGAATTGAATATTGATATTTATTTTTTGAAGATTATCTTTTTCAAATATTGACCGCAGCTACGTTTCATATAGTCCATCCGTTGAGTCCAATTTTCGATGACTCGTTCGAGTATTTCGAGTGGTAACTGGCGAACGACACGAGTGATGATTTGCTCCAAGTCCTGAATCGAAGCGGGATTGTCCGCATAGACTTTAGACTTTTTATGTCGCCACTGGAAAAATCTAAGATCTTGATGACTAATCGACTGGCCCAAAACGGGAAAAGTAGCTGCTCACCGAAGTATTCTCTCGATAAATCTATTTGTTGATGCGATGTGTGGGAAGTGGCGCCGTCTTGTTCAAACCAAATGTCGCCACGATCACAAGCTTCAATTTCAGGCATCAAATAGTCGGTTATCACCTCGCGATAAAGGTCACCATTGACGGTTACGTTCTCACCGGCATCATTTTTTAAGAAATATCGATCAATGATTCCAACAGCAAAGCACACCAAGCCCTTGTTTTTTTCTAGATGAAATATAGCTCTTCAATCTTTTCAGTACTTAACAAAAATAACATGACAGCTTGACACGACTCAAGCTTGATCTGTCAAAAAAAAGCTATTTTGAAAAGTACCTCTACTTGGATCACCCGTTATATTATGCTAGCTTGAATCTTCATACACCTCTCCTGAAAAAATCATTACATTATTTTCCTAGTGATTAGCAGCGTTTTCCTATAATTAATTTTGGTCGTCGAAGAGTATTTAATAATGAAATCCGTCTGTCCGTCTGTCTGGTCTGTATATATGTTGAATCCAGTCCCTCAGTTTTTAAGATATCGTTTTGAAATTTGCAAACGGTATTTTTTTTCATTTGTCGGAACTTAAAATATTCATCTCGACCGAAAAGAGGATTCAAATTGGCAACATTTTCGCGCGTTTATTTTTTACTATTTTCGATATAAATTAACTCGACAACAAAGCATCGATGAACTTAATACAATTTTTGGCGATGAAGCCCCATTAAGGACCAATGCTTATCGATTGGTATGCTGAATTCAATCGAGCTCGAAGACTTCTAGACCAATTTCGTGAATGTCGTCCAAATGTTGTTTCCGAAACTACAAATTATAAACAAACTGATGAAACAATATCGCCATGTGATATATATAATAATTAATATTTGTTTTTATTCTCTAATCCCGAAACATTAAGCTAACCCTCATGTTACCATCCATTAAAGATATAGCATTCATACAATTTTTTTATAATTCAAAGCAAAAATTTAATTTTTCAGAAATGCTTAATATTATTTGATAAAACTCAGAAAATAATGCTCTTAGCACAACAATTACAAAAAACTTGATAGTTTCTGGTATTGGACGAAAGTAAAAAAATTAATTATTTGAATATTTATAGAACAAGCTGTTCTTTCAAATGTTTTCTAAAAACAATATTAAAATTCGATATATTTTTTAAAATTATTAAGGAAAACCCTAATATATTTTCATGTCTGTTTGTATGCTAGCATTAGCCCACATTTGATCGCTAATTCCATTGTCACCGTGCAATGCATGCTTTAGCCACTTTAAATTCCTATAATTTGTGGCATTCTGGGGTTTGGCGCGTAAATTGCTAAATTGCTCCACCCCTCATTATACCAGAGACATACATACATATGTAACTACATACTGAAGTATATTTGTATGGGATACTCCGGGAGACTAGTGGCAGCGAAATGGTCATTCTAAATTTTTACTGTTATTATATAGACTGGGCAGCTATTGTCAAGCGTATAATTGCAAAATTAGCGCATATATATTAATTTCCACATATGTAAATATGTATGTATAAACATTTGTATTCGTATGTATGTATATGTATATGCAAATGAAAATAAAGTGCCCTTGCGCTTCCACTTGTGTCTTCGTTTCTTTGCTTAATTCGCGCAATTTGAGAAAGTGTTTTTATTATTTTTTATTCATCGCTATTGTTGTTGTGGCCGAATGTCGGGCAATGACACCCGTAGGAGACGCTCAGTCCATCACCTGTCTTCCAGCGCATAAAGTGCCTTAGTGGTTAGCTAAATTTTTGGCGCAATTCATGCAATTTAAAATGCTAATCTGAGCGTAAAAAAGCTAGACTGAGTCTAAATGTGTGCGCTATTTCACATGAATTGTGGGTAATTGAAGAATTAGTTAAGCGTAGTGGACACACTACACATGCTACGGCATACATAGCTTTGTAGTATATTAATATTAATTAGCCCATACTTATATTTGAGAGCTTTTCTTTCTTAATACATATATGCTTCTGCCAATCTAAAAATCCACTGTATGCACTTACGAGGGTAGTCGAGTGAAGAATGTGGCTGACTATTATATCGCAAGCAATAGCTCGAATCGCAACTAAAATACTTACTTGTTTGGTCATAAGATGGCAAACTTTAAAGAAATCATGAATCCAAAATATTATCACTTAAAAGTGGAACTTTTAACTAAGAACTTTCAAGTTCTTGTATGGAAAGCTTTCACATTTGACAATGTATCTTCACAAAAGTTGGCACAAGTTATTTTTTAGGGCAATAATGTAATCTCCGAAGATATTGTTCAGATCGGTTAACTATAACATATAGCTGCCATACAACCTGAACGATCGGAAAAAAGTTCTTGTATGGAAAACTTTTGCATTTGACAAGATATATTCACGAAATTTGGTATGGATTATTTTCTAAAGCAACTATGTGATCTCCGAATAAATTGTTGAGATCGGATTACTATAGCATATAGCTTCCATATAAACTGAACACATAGTTACTAAAAGAAATGCACTTGTGAAGGGTATATCAGCTTCGGTTAGTTAACGTTTTTTCTTGTTTAGGTTTTTAAAATTACCGTTATACGGGGTTATCAACCGATTTAATCAATGTTCACACTGTCGGTAGAAGTTCTTATAATTATCTTAATATTTGGGCTTAACAAATTTGGTTGTTGTGGCTTTAGTGATTTAAGAGATATGTACATTAAACTTATTAAAGAGCGTGGTCACGCCCACTTTTTCAAACATTTTTTGCCCACAAGTGACCTTTGCAACCGCGTTTCTCTGTGCCAAATTACAGCTTTATATCTTAATTTGGTGCTTAGTTATGTCACTTTACGTGTTTTCGGTTAATGGTAATTTGTGGGCGTGGCAGTGGTTCGACTATGTTCAACTTCGAACTCGTACTATTTTTTTACTATATGAATAGAATGCACATGAATAGAATGCACCAAGTTTCATCAAGATATCTCAATTTTCACTCAAGTTACAGCTTGCATGGACGGTCGAATGGACAGCCATACAGTCACCCGGACCATAACTAGTCAACATAATTATTTATATATGTGTGTTATATCTATCTCGCTTAGTTTTAGGTAATGCTTACAAATGTTAGGTGAACAAAACTATTATACTCTTTGGCAACATGTTGGAATAGTATAAAAATAAACTTAAAAAAAATTACCAAAAAATGTAAAATTGTTATTCACTTCAGAAAATTAACTAATTGTTATTTTATCTTCCGTAATTTCCGATAGATACTAAATTTTCATTGGGAGTTTTTGTAGCCTTATCTGTAATTACTTCTTAATTACTTACAATAACTAAACAACAATCCCTAATTGTAGCCAGGCTTTGTGACAGCTGAAAACTCAAAAATGTTGACAATTGGACATATTCATCATTACGATTGCATTGTAGATTAGATTGTAATTAGTTCCCTAAACTTGACGAGTGGCGAATCGAACAAACAACAAGCATAATCAATAATAGATAATATAATCTCAAATGAATTTAAAAAAATCGAATTTTTCTGCAATATGTATGTATGTACTATACATCGAATATATTTGAAAAAAATCTTCAAAAATTCAAAGTTTATCCGGCAAATAGTTTTGGAGTTATGGCCGAATTTTTAAGATTTTATAACTTAGCCTTTTCCTCGAAATGCCATTTTTAAGTCTGTATGAAAAATTTTTCGAAACGGCTAGACTGCCAGACATGAAACTTTCACACGAACTTCCTACAGATATTTGTCAGATAATGATCAAAGAGGTCAGACAGAGAGAGAGGTTCAATCTAAAGTGTACATAATTTTTTTTTACAAAAGATCTTCTTGGGAAGATGCCATTTGATTAAACATTAAATTTTTTGGGTGGTCCTACGACTATGTCCGGTAAGCTCTATACTCATTTATTGTAATAATACTGTTTTGTTTGGTTTTTGAGTTTGAGATAATATTAAGCAGAAAAATTTTTATCAGCGCCTGACACCTTTTGCGGAGGTCTTTCAGGTGATCACCTACCGGATAAGGGAAATCAATTTTTTTTTTAAGAAATCGAGAATTAATAAAATACATTGAATTCTGTACATTTACATAATTTTTTTTATTTATTTAGTAAAATGCCTCTTCAATAAAAATTCATTAAGATTCTTTAAGCTTCCCTAAGCTTTAAAAATGACAAACTCAAACGTTTCTCTAAAAGTATTACACTTCTTATGTATTTGCGCTGTTAATTTTTGAAACGATTATATTCTAATCTCTACAAAAATAATTATTTGCATATTTTTCTGTTTTCTTTTCCGAATTTATTAAATCAGCTTTTCCAAGCTGGGGTGGCATTTGTGATACCGGCACTCTTCAAAGTCCAATCGATCTGAGCATAACGAAATCATTGAAGGGTGTGTTTGACGAACTCAAACTTGACAACTTCGAAGATAAACAGAGCGGTGTGACAGTCGTGAATAACGGACATTCCAGTGAGTAGAAAATTTGCTTTAATTAATCATTAATTAGAATAATTTTCGATTATAATAATCAATTTTATAAATGCCTCGAATCTAATATTTCTGATACACAGTTCAACTGGCGAACTTTAACAATGAAATGGAGGTGGAAGGCGGTCCATTAATTGACGAATATGTTGTCGAGCAAGTGCACTTGCATTGGTGGTCCGAGCACACCATCAACAACGTGCGTTACCCACTCGAGGCGCATATAGTGAGTCGCAACAAGCGTTATGCCAATGTGACCATGGCGTCGAATTTCAAGGACGGTCTAGCCGTTATAGCTGTACTCTATCATGTCTCGAACGAGCGTAACGAAGCTATCGACCAAATCGTCGAATACTTGGATGATGTGAAGGATTTCGACAAAATCAACGAACCCGTGCGCATGAAGAATCCTTTTGTTGTGCGTCAACTCTTCCCGAAACTCAACGGTTATATGACTTATGCGGGTTCTCTGACTACTCCCACCTGCGCCGAGGCGGTGACCTGGATCGTGCTCAGCGAAACATTCCCAGTCACTTTGGAGCAGGTGCGTTCTTTTGTGTTGAATGGTGTTATATTTTTATAATTTTTGTATTTATTTGTTTGGACTCAGGTTGACAATTTCAAGCAGATCCAAAATGAGGAAAAAATAACGTTGAAGAATAACTATCGTGATTTGCAAAAGGCCAATAATCGCCCTGTGATAGTGGTGTTGCCGGTGGATAAGAGCGTATCAGATGCGGCTAGTCCCCTACAGCTCTCATTGGGCACCCTGTTCTTAATGCTGATCGCAGCGAAATTACTGTAAAGCGCCATCTCGTTTAGTCCAGTGTTGGTAAACGATGGAATTGAGATTTGTGTACAAATGTACAGAAATTTGTGCTATATTTTTTATGATTGGCCATAATTGAAACTGCAACAAAGTGACAATGAACAAAATATTTTTGTTTAATTTAATATTAATTGCTTAGAAATTTTCCAATTTCAAAACTGTGTCAAAACTCACTAACTTAGCTTTTAAATGTTGATATCTGTATGTTTACGCGTTATTATGTTTAAGTTCGGGTGGCATCTCATTGTTACATACAACTACTATGTATTTATGTATGTATATGTCTATATGTTAATTATGTGTGTAAAATCGTTGTCCTAGTCAAATAAAAACTAAAGCAATGTTGATGTTGATGGAAGGTGTTGTTTTAAAAAATTCTCAAAAAATTATATATCATTATGAAAGTGTTAAGTAAATATTTACAATTATTATTTTTTTTTTTAATTTAAGTCGGAAATTAATTTTTTTTGGTTTTGATTTAAGCTTAGTTTTCAGATATCTTATGTCGATACTTAACTGAACTCATCGACGTCATAAAAATATTAGGTTAGGTTCAATGGCTGATTCACGAGATATGATAGAACTTGGTTTGAGTTCAAGTTCCATTATAAATCTGCATTGCTATTTTATTACTATTTCGGACTTGATCTCCCAGAGTAAAAAAGGAAGTGTTGAGATGAGTATATGAGCGGATCTATCACGTAGTATTCCAAAAAATGTCTAGCACTCACTTCTGATAACATTTTTTTACATCACCCCGTGTACTTCAAAGATATTGACAGTTGCTGAGGGAGAAGAGCTCAGCGTTAGCCAAGCTTAGGAGATAATCCAGATATTAACTTTAAAGTTACTCAATAATATCAAGATGCCCCGATTGGGTACTTAACCCCTTTAGTGCATCTAAATATTGTTTCTCGTTTGGTTTTTTGCAAGGCTTTTTCCGAACCCTTGTAAAACTGTGAAATTCGGGCGGTTTTTTCGCATAGGTACCTCTATTTCGCCGGCACTATAAGGGTTAAGACTTGGTGGAATGTAAGAACCGATATTATGCATTCTTCTTCTTCTTAATTGGCGTAGACACCGCTTACGCGATCATAGCCGAGTTAATAACAGCGCGTCAGTCTTTCTTCTTTTCGCTACGTGGCGCCACCTGGTCCTTCCAACGGAGTGGAGGTCTTTTTCTTCCTCTGCTCCCCCCGGCGGATACTGCGTCGAATACTTTCAGAGCTAGAGTGTTTTCGTCTATTCGGACAACATGACCTAGCCAGCGTAGCCGCTGTCTTTTAATTCGCTGAACTATCGAGCATCGAATGCGATATTCGTCGTGGCCAACGCGCGGACCATAAATCTTTCGCAGAACTTTTCTCTCGAAAACTTGCAACGTCGACTCATCAGTATTATCGATATTATGCATTATTCATAATCAAATATCGACAAATAAGTTTTTGAGATACTATGAGTAAAACATAGTAGCTAATCGTCCCCTCAGAGTAAACCCCATTGGCGACAATACATTTGTGCAAGAGTTTTCGGCTCATAAAAACGGCCTATTTTTACGAATAGCTTCGCGCAAACGACGCTTAACACTCAAATAGTATTCCTTGTTGACAGTCTGGCCCCTCGGAAGAAATTTGGAGAGCACCACTCCTGAATAATCGAACTTTCAACATAATCTTGATTTTTGACTTGATTTGACGTGATTCTCTCACCTTTGCCGCGATATGCGGCCGATTGATCGTTTGTTTTCGTAAGCAAAGATCCAAAAGTCATCGCCAGTAATAATAAATTCATAACATCCTGGTTGTCGGAAAGCATTGTTTCACAGACGTTAATGCGACACTGTTGTTCGAAAAAATCGTAAGTAACATATGATGACCAATCTACATAAGGAATACTGCAACGATGCCGAAGCCCCCATATTCGCCAGGCAAGGGTTCGTGTGACTTGTTGTTATTTCCAAAAATAAGAGAACCTTAAAGGGACGACGTTTTACAACATGGATTAAAATCGCTGAAAGAGCCTAGGGCTATCCCAAAAATCGAATTTTAGTAGCGTTTCGACGATCATATAATTCTAGTATTCTTACCTAATTTCATTCATACATATTCAAGCTATCCAGAAAAATACAATTGGAAATAGCGAAAGGGATGCGTCTCACCATGCCGATCATTGGGATAAACATAAGAGTAAACAACCACTAAAATAAGTAACACACATTATATCTTAGACACCGGAAAGCTTAGGTACAAATGTATCATAGAAAAGGTGGGATAAGAGTCGAAGCTAAAGCTGTGGAAATGCTATTTTTATCTACTAAAAAGGGAATGAAAGTTAAAGAAATAATATGTAAAATGTTTCTTTATAATCACCTTAAAAAGACATTTCCCATACACATTTGCCTCAAATGCATCATTGATGTTGCAACTCTTGCTTATGCTTGTATTTCCACAAAATGTTGGTGCTTTAACGCTATTTGCCCGTGTACGTTTAGGCGATATGCTCTATAATTCCGCCGCCTAAAAGCATAATACAAATTTGGCGTCTCACTAAGAAGTTTCATTGTTAATAAATGCAAAGCGATCACCTAAAATCGAATTGTTTGACACAAGATGATGTGATATCGTCTGAGCTTGCGATGTGATGTCACTTCAAGCCACGTCATATGATATGTTCATGAAGCATTTGAATATTTGAAGCTTAGTGGATTAGTTTTAATTTTTTTAAGCAAAAAAACAATTATACAAATTTATTTATTTTTGAGTTAATATTATGA
This sequence comes from Bactrocera tryoni, assembly GCF_016617805.1. Classification (NCBI taxonomy): domain Eukaryota; kingdom Metazoa; phylum Arthropoda; class Insecta; order Diptera; family Tephritidae; genus Bactrocera; species Bactrocera tryoni. Next base: position 55,419,462 of record NC_052499.1, read on the forward strand.
TTAATTATTTTTTTATTATAAATAAATAATTCAATAATAATAATTTGGGTAAAATGACAATATAAAACTTAGTGGGCTCGATGTTAGAATACAACAGTTTGATTTTGTGAAGAGTGTAGGTAAGGGGAAAGTACCCGTGGAGGCTGAGATTTATTTTTGCGAAAATAAAAACGGAGCACCGGCTTATGCTTCAATATTTCTGCATGAAAAAATTACCCTATAGTGTGAAAAGTGAGCTCAATAATGCACAAAAGGTCCGAATAAAATTACTCAATCCAAATTTAAGAAATAAATTCAGAAAAAACGTAATTTTATTTTTACCATGAAAGAGCGTCGGTGCCATATCGTGGTGCAAAAACCAGGAGTATTTGGCTCATAATTGCGGCTGATTTTTTCGAATACCTTCGGGCAAACGACACATAATACTTAAATAGTATTCCTTGATGACAGTTTGGCCTGTCGGAAGGAATTCGGAGTACACCACACCTCGATAATCGAAGAAAACTGTCAACATAACCATGAGTTCTGACCTGTTTTGACGTGGTTTTTTCGCCTTCGGCTCACCTTTGCCACGATATTCGCTTGATTGATGATCTTTTTCCGGATCGTAAGTGTAGATCCAAGACTAATCGCCATTAATAATGCGTTTCACGATATCCTATATCAGAAAGCATTGTTTCACAGATGTAAACACGACAGAGTTTTTCGAAAAAACTTAGTGATTTTGGAAACAGTCGTGGTTTCACTTGTCTGTAGGATAAGGTGAAAACTTACATCTGTGTACAAAACTATATATTCGTATTGAGCAATGGCAACATTGTTCAAATGAAAACAAAAATAGATGGCTGATTTCTACGGGCTCAACTTTTAACACATTTTGCTCGCTACGGGCGGCAACTGAGGAAGGGAGGAGCGGAATTCGCTGATTCTGCTATAATGGTTGTTTTGTTGTGACATTTGGCACAGATGTCACAGTCCTTTCAACTAAAAAAAAATATATATTTTGACGGATGGATGTTCGGGACAAATTTAAAATAAAAAAGTCTTACTATTTCTTGCCCACAGTAGTATATTAAATTCTAACAAAGTACAGTGCGGAAATATTTCTTCATTTGGTAGACTTTCCAGGGACATAAGAAGGTAAGTTTACACTAAGTTGTGTGAAAGAAAGAATTTTTTGTACAAGTTAAAAATAAAAAAACCCAAAAGCTGAGGTTATGTGAAATAAGTTTGTATACGAAGATGATTGCTATTTTCATTGCCCAAAACATTCCCATATAAGTAACTTTTTTCTATAGGACTAGTAGTCGGGATAAACCATTATAAGCCTTCAAAAATTCAGATGAAGGCGTGGCTTCCTTTTCCCGACCACAGAATGCCTCTAAATTATTTTTATCTTAATGTTTGTCATTTTATTTTTGGTTTCCGATGAGTTTCATCCTAATACGAATTTCTTTCTTTTTTATCATTTTCAAAGGCTTCTGGAATAGTTTGTTTACGTAGATTGGTGGTTAAAGTAAGCTTTGATTTTTTCTAGTTAGATTTCCTATTTTTTTTTTGACAAAAACAATTAATAAAATATTTAAATAATAACCCTTAAGTGATTTGAAAGATCTGATAATATCTTGCTCAAAGAAAAATGGGTACACCAAGGTCTGTACTTATCAATTAGCCCTACAGATAGAACATCAAAACTTTTTTTAAATGTATAGTATAACTATTAACATTGTTGCTGACGCAGTAGGCTCATTAAATATTTTAACAAAACACTGCTGAAATGCATTCCCCTTAAAGGCTTTAAGATTTAATTTGATTTCCATTAAACCAACTGTTTTCCATTAATTTGACAAATGATCTTTTAAATCTGATAATAGTTTATAAAATAATTAAATTTAAGCATTAATTGATTGACCACACCAATGTTCATGACATTTTTGCTGTTATTGTTAATCGTTTTACATCAATAATACTATTTAATTAAAAAGTATTGATGTAAAATCAGTTGGCTACTACAAACGTCCATTCGTATTAAATAGGCAATGTGCGAGGTTGGTTTGACAGTTCACTGATATTTTAAAATTTATATTGGGTAAGACTACCCAATCGTATTTTATCAATGGATTTCGTTGCAGTCGTACATATATGTATCTCCAGTGCTACCAATCACATTGTATCACATCATATAGTGTTGGTAAGGTGAAATTTTAAGCTTCATTTAGCCAAAAAAAAATAAATTAAATTCGGTGCAGTTGAAAAAGACTTACAGCTGTTTAAAAATTTATGAAAATAATTCAGAAATTCGGTATATTTTGATTTTTTGTATAAAAAAAGGAAGAATGCCACACAAGCCACCAATGAAATTTGTGAAGTTTACGAAGACGATGCTGTATCAATTCGTGCAGCACAGCAATGGTTCGCTCGCTTCCGTTCTGCAAATTTCAAAATTTCGATTTACACTGATGGAATAATGTCTCCAGCGGAAAAATGTCAAAAAGTGTTCGAAAAAAATGGAATATATTTGTTGATTTATTTATTATTTTAAGCAAAAAAAAATTAGTTTTGATTAGAAATACGAAAAGACTTTTTCGACTACCCAACTCTTAATGACTTAAAAAAAATTGTCGCAATTCGAAGCCCGATTCATAGATTTTTGCCATCGTGTGATAAGGTCTTGCTTTCTTTTTCTTCAAGCCGTTTTTTTACGAGTTCGTCCTTCAAACTGTTCAATAATGATCTGTATTAGTCGATGTTAATGGTCCCAACTTTTTCAAGATATTGGATATACGCTACGTTCTATACGCATTCCAAAATACAGACGCCACAACCTTGCCAACCGACTGTGCAGTCCACTCGGATGACTGTCGATTGGACTTCGGAGTGAAATGAGGGCGCCATGTTTCATGCAGAGTTGCATATCGATGCAAAAACTCGGGTTTATTATGCCTGAACATCTACAAACACTGCTCCGAATTATCGACTTGACTTTTTTTGGCATTCACTGCGTTCGCTGTCTTCGGTGCTCACTTCCCCACGTCTAAATTTAGCATAACAATCCTTGATGGTTGATTTTCCTGCGGCTAGAAACGATTATTGCTCGAAATTCAACCACAAATAACTTTGTATAGGTGTGTTGTGATTAAAAGTATAAGCGTATTTTCCACTGTTCTCTTCTTGGTGTAACAGAGGATACCTAACGTTCTTTATAAGCTCGTGGAACTATTTTTCTAGGCGACTTCGAGCAAATTTGAAGTACAAATTCCCTTTTATTTAGAGAAAACAACTCCATTTCACTTCGTTAAAAAGTAGTCTCGGACTTATCAAACTCACCTTATATCAATAAACAAAAATTATCTTTGCTTTACGTCTACTTCATAACTCTTCATGCCACTAACTTATTAATTTCTTAATTATTTTAGTGCAAACATTTAGTTATTGTTGTTTTTTCTTCCTATGCGGTCTACGCAGTTTGTAGCCAAACATAACAATACCATCACAGGCACCTCTCATAAATGCATTTTCGCCTCAAACGGCACTGCGCATTGATTTGTTGTGACAAAAATTAATCACTTCCCCTCTACATGAAACACCCCGAGCTTGCAACCGAAGCTGAAGCAATCTCTAGCTAAATTTACATATTTCGATTATTACCATAGCAAGCGCTCGAAGAAAGATGCGTTCATAAATTTGCATAAAGCGAGTTAACGCAATGCTCGGCGTCAACCTGCCCAAAATACAATGAATGATAGACAATTGGCGTGAGAAAGTCGAAAACCCGTTTCAAAGCATTAATGTCAACGGTCAAAGATTTACAATCCGCTTGTGCGGTTGCTCGGTTTTGGTAGCAAAAATATTGGAAGTTGCAAAAATGTGCTTTCATGGTTTTTGCAAACCTAATTAATTTATGCTGCTGAGAAAATGTGCGTGATATAATTAATCACAATTTTTACTTAATTAATAATAATAAAAATTTGAAATGATAATATGTGTACTTGTAGGGAATGACATACATATGTACATAGGTGAAATTAGGCTAAGTACGTTAAATTAGGTTAGGCTAATGTGGCTGAGCGTCGAATGGAAGATCTCACTTTTTCACTTTGAGTTATCTTGGTGTTATCGTCTTTTCTCCGGGAGCTTGGTAAGGATGTTTTTATGCATTTATTCACCCTATACCAATATGTATGACATGTTTTGATAGCACTTGATGGCCATATTTGTTTAAGGATTTGTGTCCAATTTCGTCAGTGTGTTTAGAAAGGTTTGCCACTTCGTCATGTCCCATTTCACTTTGGCACACCGTTTGGAATTTGTCCAGTATTATTACGCAAATTCACATTTCCCGAAAAGCTCCCAAATTCAATTTCATCCAAAAATCATCTTCTCAGATGAGACCCATTTCCGTCTCAATGGTTTCGTCTATAAACAAAATTATCACTATTGAGGTGAGTAAAATACTCTTGTGATTCGGGGTCATTGTATGGCGTCATCATCGAGCCTTATTTCTTTCTTAATGAGGCAAGAAGTTCCGTTACCATAAAACAATAGCGAGCGTTATAACACTATGTTGCCCGACTTTCATCCACGTAATTTGAGACGACGTCGACGATTTTTTTTTCAACAAGACGGTGCGCTCTCTCATGTTTCACGTCTAATTTCGAGAAATGGCTTAGACAAATGGCCGGCAAGATCATACGATTTAACGCCTCTAGATTATTTTCTCAGGTGATATGTTAAATCAAAGGCATACTCCACGACACACATTCAGCGGACCGAAATCCCAGCCAAAATGCTGGGTTATCGAAAATTGGTGTAATCGGATGGATATATACAAACAGAGCCGTGTTGATCATTTGGCTGACATTAAGTCATAAGATACATAAACTTATCTGCATAACAAAATGACAGGACCAATTTTGAGTGTTTTGTTTCATTTTGACATCATGTCGTGCTTGTTAGTGGACCCTATAGTTCGAATCTCTTGCACCAAGGTAGCCACGTGTGTATGACGAATTATTTTGTTGGTGAAAAAACATTAGAATCATCAAATCATAAAAATCATAACAAAAATATTCTGTTCCGATGTAGATTATTTTATGGATAGTTTCAAGCCGATTCCGAATGTATGCAAAAAGGAGTTGGTAGCCGTTTCTTCTTACTTAAGATGATTGTGGTTGAGCCTTATACTACAGATATCACTGACATATTTTATATAATTTTCAAAGACGTTGAGTCTATTTAAAACAAGGCTATTTAAGTCGCAATTAGATTAAGAGATAGTCGATACCCAAGTCTCCTTATCGAATAATATACTATATATCCTAAATATATCGACCGTAATTTAATATTTGTAATGTATATGCAATTTAAGCAGATAACATTCAAGGCTGCAATGTAAACTTTAAGATTTTTTAAATTTTTTCCCGGTTTTACCTTTAAAACAAATACAATATTGTTTTAGTTTTGGAATTATATGCTTCTAACCGTACAGATTTTAGTTTTAGCAGTTTAAAAACGACCAAAATTCTTCAACATTTTTATTTTTTTCTCTCCATAGGTTATTGTATGGATGATATCTTCTGACGATCATTTTGTTTTAGGTTTCATCAATAGAGAAAGTAGGAATCGTTGCAACACTGTGGGACCTTTCTTAGCGCAGTCGGCGATCGCGTATAACTCTTTCACTAAGTATTAAAAAGAGAGACTTAATACCAAGATGATGTAATTTGAGAAATTATGATTTTCTGCTCTACAAATTCTCGTTTGTTTCATTTTCTGTGTTATATTTTAACCCATGATTAATGAACAAAAGAAAAAGTCTCCAATAGCCCACACCATTGGTCTCAATCATTTCTTTATGCAACAGGTCAGATAGTATTTAAATTTCCTGGTTGAGCAAAAGAAAAATATTTTGCTTAATTTCACTCAACCATACATTTACATTTTGTTTTAATTTAACCCAATTTTTAATCAGCCGAAAGTAATGGTAAGTGATTATTAGCCGAATTTCTTCACCAGAGCCACTCAAACCGATTTTGTAATTACCATTATAATACATCGTATAATAGTGCATACATACATACCTACATATATGTATAAGGTAAAAGTGCCACGTTGCTCATTTATCGCCATTGAATGTGAGCGCCTTGACAGTGGGAGCCACAAAGCATTGAACACTATAAATCACTTTTATATATGACTTTGACTTTAATAGCATTATTAAAAATCGAAATGGTTTATAAGAAACCCATTGATTCGAAAACAATGCCATCTAGAGAGCGCTAGGCGCCCAACCAAAGTTTGAGAGAGCTTTATAGCAACGTTTCGGTGGACAATAGCCGAGTCAACAATGGGTTTTTTGCATCAGTTGTTGCTGGTTTTTACTTAAAATATATTTTTGCATACATTTGCAATTTCTGTCCAAACCTATTGTAAAATCCAGTTCAATTCAAAGTGTTGTTAAAGTGACCTTAAAGAAGAGAGTGGATTTGTCATCATACTTATAATTTTTTTTTTCTGCGCAAGATCTTTTTTCTCTGTTCGATGATTATGAAAGGACAATCCTTTATTTGGTGTTATTTACTAATTAAACTATGTGACATATTATAATATATGCGTATACGTTCAGGATGAGACATTTCACAAAAATAGTCGAGGATTCCGTGACTTCTAAGACTCTCCAGACTCGAACCTGGTGCGGAAAAAATAATTCCAATAATTACCGGATGTTGGTTGAAAAGGTAGGCGAATTAGCAGCACTTAGGCCATCAATAGGTCAACCTTTTTAATGCCCCAGCTGCCCCTTATCTCTTCTCATCAGACTGACGATTGGGTATTCGCATAGATGATGTTCCAGCTTTTCATCATCCTCCGCTGATGCTCGACATTGCGTCGAAACCAATTTTTCCACTTTCTGAAGGTGACATCTTAAGGGTAGTTGCCCTGAAAGTGACCACTATGATGTTACTAAGCTCACTTTAGTCTAGCAGCACGAGCTTTTTTGTCTATCCACCATCGACACTACCCAAAAGTAATTAAGTAGTATGCCCTGTGTAGCTACTGTTTCAACGCCTGAGATGTTCATCTAGATTACGTTGCTTTAAGCAACCTTTGAAGGAACTTAATGACTTGGGGCAGCTTAGCATAATTGTGTCTGGAGCTGATCTCGAGCGGGCAAGATCATCTGTCTTTTTATTTTCTTCTATTTCTATTCTATGATAGGATACCCATGTAGTATTAACCGAGGTAGCTACTAAAAATATAGTTATTGCCTGCTTGCATAACCTAACGCAGTGAGACTTAGTATTGGCGCTAGCCTTAATTGCTTGTGGCTATCCTCTAGACTGTTTATGAACTTGTTGGTTAGAGCAGAAGCCCACTTAGCATCTTCTGTTATGCCCGCAATTTCGGTTTGCGATACTGAATTGTAGTCATTTAGTTTGAAGCTGCGTTCTGTGTATGGATTACTACTGTAGAAGCTGTTCGAGTTTCACCTTTTGATCCGTCAGTGAATATATATATTTTGCTGTTGAATTGGCGATCACTGAACCATTGGTCTATTAATCTATACTGGGGAATGAAAAGGATACGAATGTCTCCTTTACTCGGCCGCAGTACCAGATTAATTCGAATTCATTTACAAAGTTGAGCAAGATACCATGCCAGTAGTGACGCTTGGCCTGGCTCCAATGGCCTACAGTCATATGCTGGTGATTGTAAGCATTGTCTCATACTTTACTTGTGTATGTATTAGCCAAATGTCAAGGTAACCTCCTATGCCTACTAACATAGTTCTCATTTCACTCGCAATCCCCAGCAAGCAGGCCCGTGCAGCTGTTCTAGGGGTTTAATACGGCACTTTTTCGTTAAGTCCATCCACTTGTATAGAACCAATAGACCATGTGGGGTCGTAAACCTCAATATCTATTCTGTAGGAGTTCCAGATTCGAAGAGCTTTGGAAGATCTGTTCCCAATGTGTTCTCTCCAACTAAATTTTATATCTAGGATAAATTCGAGATATTTGACAGAGCTCGTAAGAACAATAGTTTTATTCCTAAAAGAGAAGAAGAAGGCATTGAATGGCGCTGTTTTCGTTCTTCTTTTGAAAAAAACAATTTCTGCTTCCTCCCGATTAACAGTTAGTTCGACATTCTCCACCCAGTTGCCAGCGATCTCAAAGGCCATTTCTATGCTTCGGAATAGGCGAATAAGATTCCACCCTGAACAGAGCCCAGCGAGGTCGTCGGCGGAGCAAATGTTGTAGCAGAGAAAGAGCAAAAAAGAGTTTCACTCAACAAAGAACTAATAGCGATGGGCCAGAACTTCTTCAACTTTGCCTGCGCTAATCAAGAAGAAGAAAAAGATTTCTTACATCTTCTAGAAATTCAAGATATATTTGCTTCCAAACAGATCTTATAAAAGAGTCCCGACAACATCAGTATCTCGAATTTTCTAAGATTTTAATTTGAGAAGATGTGTGCTACTTAAATATAAACTTATTAGTCATCGCTTGTCTCAGATAGATAGTACTAACAATACTGTTACACCACACAGGGAAATGTTTCACACTGTTCCCTTCTCCACGTGCCCTCTCTCTTTTTCGATAATAACATACATATGTATCTATAAATCAGAAGGTTGACATTTCTAAAATGAACATGCGAATTATTGAAATTGATTTTGATTATGCTTATTGTTGCTAATTTTAGCAGTGCGAAAGGCGCGCATTATCCGCAAAATATTTGCAACAAATCGAAGCTTTTTAATTGAGCCACTATTGTCTGGTCCATATACACCTTTATAGGTTGATTAAAATGCTACTAAAGCTGTGATTTTCTCGCCGACGGTTTGATTTGTAAAACCTTTTATGCGCAGCACATTGTCATTGTAATCATTAAAGCGGGTAAATGTGTGAGTGTACACACATACATATATTGTTTGTGTTGTTGTTATGATTATAGGTTGCGCTATTATTGGTTGCCTATAGAGTGCATATGATTACAAGTTGTAAGGTGCGTAGACGACGCCACCAAACAGTCACCGACGCACCAGACGGTCACTGTCACTTCAGCTTGACGCTCATTTTGTTATGCGTTCAGCGCATATGCGCCAGTTTTGGTGAATGCTAAGCTTTATGCTGGTATAAAAATCATGAACTGAGTGCAGGTGGTTCACAGTCCAACTAGAGTGGTCAACTCTTAAAGTCAACCGTTCAACCAACTCAACTTTAGCATCAAACTAGGCGACAAGATGAAGATCTTTGTGGTGCGTGGCTGTGTGAAATTATAAGTGATTGAGTGTTATGTAGTTATTTTGAATTTTTTTTAATATATTCGTTGAATTGTGTTTCCGCTGTGTAAAGAGAATCAAAGAAATAATAACATAAAACGGCTGTGAAAGCTGGAAAGTTGGAAAGTTTAAGTTGAAAGCTTGAAAAACATAAAAGAACTGCACTTTTTAGAAACAAACTTCATATTTTACCGTTGTTAGCACTTGAAAGTGCATAAACGAGAAAAAGTAACCTACAAAGCATGTTGTTCTGAAAATTTAACAGCGAATTTAATTCGCCAAAATTCTTGTGAATTATGATCAAATTATCAATCAAATTACAAGTGAGGCATGGCTGATAATGTTTGGTAGAAAAATAAATGTATAGATATGACTATTGCTTATCGAGTCGTAGATTCAAATACTGAAACTAAAAACATTTTATCATAGCAGATAATCATACCAAGAATATACATTATGATGGCCTTCAGTTCCTTCCGAAAGTTTGGTATTATCTCTTCGATCGGCTGGAAAAGGATTCCACGGAGCGCCAATTTCAGTTTGGGAAATAAGAAAAAAAGAAGAAATCACCCGGAGCCAAATCTGGTGAATACGGTGGTTGATCGATGGTACTCATTGCGTTTTTGGCTTTAAATTCAGCCACAATCGTGGCTCGGTGCATTATTATTGTGGAAAATCCATGACTTTGTCTTCCACAATTTCGACCATTTTCGACTTATTGTCGAAAATTTATTTTCTGACGCAAACGCCTCATTACAGCCAAACAAAACTCCTTATTTACCTCTGTCTCTCCGGAAAATTTGAAAAAGATAATGAGCATCACCTTGATTTTTGTGCAGCTTTGGCGTGATTTTTGGTTTAAGCTCATTTTTTCCTTCCATTCCGATGACTCTTGACTTGTTTGCAAGTCAAACTCATAAACCCATGTCTCATCGGCTATTCTCCATGAAAGTGGTATCGAAACTCGCACGATCAAGCATACCCAAAGAGACCTGTTTACGGCGCTCTTTTTGGAAAAAAAGTCAGTTGTATCGGAACGAGTTGAGCAAGTACGTTTCTTACGCAAAATATTTACTATAATTTCGAAAGGACTCGCGAGTGATGTCGAGCTCTCTTGTCATTCTCTCTAACACTTGCCTGATGATTTTTAAGTACCATGTCCTTAATTTTTTTTTAATATTTTCAACAGTTGAAGAGGTCGAAGGTTGTCCAGAACGAGGCTTGTCTTCAACGATCTCTGCACCGTTTTTGAAGGCTTTGTACCACTTGAGTTTTTGATAAAACTGAATCACCGTAATACTTTTCCAATATTTGAAACGATTCTCGACCGAAAATTTGCTTAGAAATACTAAATTTAAGACAAATTCTTTTTTCGATATTTTTATACATTGTAAAAATCGCAACGCACCACTGAGGTGTACCGACTTAAGCAACTTCTGTAAACAAACTGGTTGACAGATCGCGCTCATATTGTGCATAGTAATTAAGGACAGTCCTACCAACTTAAAAAAACAATTTTTTTTGACATATCATTTACACGGGGAATTTTATTTTTAATTTCCGGGTACTTTTTTGTTACAATGTATAGTTTTGACATTCAAATATTATTCACAAACATCCATATGCTATCGGCTGACAGTTTAAAACAGGTAGATAGATAACTTCGCTTGTTGAGTTACATACATCAAAACGATTTTATAACATAACAAAAACTAAATTTCATAATCACCCTACAAAGGTGTCAACACCAAATTATCATAATAATTGTATTTAATCGAACAATAGCTTCAATTGGGTCAGGCTTTGTATTGAGAAATGTCAGCTCAACTGACTTCCACTATAGATTAAAGCCGGTTTAATAATTTTTTTTCATAATAAAGTGGTCGAACTAAAACATTAAAAATAAATTATTGTTAGTTACGCTTTAAAATTTGTCAAATCAAAAACAAAAGTTAAAATTTTTCGAAAATAGTCAGAACTCACCATAACCTAATACTTTTCAACCAGTCCTTGTATGCTAAAAACTGAAAACTAAATTATTTTAAGATATGATTTAGATATAGGAAGGGTGGATGTTTCACGACGTACCTAGGCCTTTAAAATGCACATTGTGAAACTTAGGCACTATCATGTTCTCTCTGAATAACCCTTTGGTATTGATTAAGTTTATTAAAATATGCAAACAAACATGCAATTTTCAAAAAATTGTCAAAAAACTGCGATCGATAGTTGCTATGCTTTTCTTATGTAACGTCTAGCATTCCATTAGTAGCTATTCTGTACCCTATTCTTCTACTTCTTGACACCTTTTACAGTAATCGTTGTTTGGCATGCCAAATCTGCTAGCCTCCCTTTCAGAAAGAAAGCGACTAGCTAGAACTTCAGCTAAAGTTTTTATGTCATTGATTATGGATTTCAATAGATAATTGTTTCCACCGAGACCTGGCTATATTTATAACAAATTTTTCGATTAAATATCTAAAAGTAACCAGATGTATTCACTCCAGGACTCTAATTTTAATATGGTGCATGATCTGTCTAGTTCAACTGTTTCTTAGTTATCTAGAATATTTCCGTGTCCTGTAACCCCTAGCAGGTTTATCGTGAAATAGTGTGTTAGGTCCGTTCGTAGATCAAGACATTGTTTCACTATCTTCGATGATACCCTAAGAAATTTCAAAGCCGTTTGGCTACCTGTGAATATGAATAACACTCTTATTGTAAGCACCCTCTCTATCAGAGGACTTTCTTTAATTGGTGTGATCTTCACTTGGAAGTCAAAGCAGTGATCTGCTAGTTGGAACACAATACTGATATTTAATTTTTCTAAAAAGACAACATCTCTTTCTCGTTTATCCAGTTTGGATCTGTCCGTATACTTATTTATCACTACGTCTAAAATTTGTAAAAAAAAAAAAATCACTTTAAATTATTACTTTGAACCCACTCTACATATATTCGATTCTCACAATAAAGATATTTCTATATAAATCTTCAATTTACAGACTCTTTCGCTGACACTGGCAGCACTGGCATCCGCGGATATTTCTCTCCGAAATGGCTACAATTACCAAGTGCAACAACAACCACTGTTTAACGATGCCCAACAACCATTGATCTCGCACTTAATCAACTCGCTATCCCAACAACAACAGCTGAAGCAACAACAGCCGCAACACCTGCCAGGTAGCATTCACAACCCGATGCAAATAACTCAACCCAGTCAACAATATCCGCCGCCTTTGCAACAATCAAGACGGCCTTTATTACCGCAACAACAATTGTCGTCACTGCCACCACAACAACAGCTGCAAACACTGCCGCATATACAGTCACTGCCACCACAACAACAAGTACAATCACTACCGCTACAGCAGCCCCTCGGACGTTTGACACAGCATCCAGCAGCATTACCGATGCCATCTAACTTCCCATTGCCTATTGCACCTGTGAACGCTATCAAGCAGTCACGCCGCTTGCGATCACGCGTGAAAGTGCCAAAGAAGGCTATAGTCACCAAGAGTTTCTTCATACACTCAGCACCCGAGGAGAATGAGGAGGAGGTTCAGGATGAACTCAATCAATTGGCCGCTCAACCACGCAAACACTACAATGTACTGTTCGTGAAGACACCAGCGCAAACCAGTAAGGCTGCGGCTGTCAATCTGGCCAAGGCGTTGAACGAGGAAAAGACTGTTGTGTATGTATTGTCGAAGAAGACCTCAGCCGCTGACTTGCAGGATGCCATACAAGAGGCGCCACAACACATTAACAAACCCGAAGTGTTTTTCATTAAATATCGCACACCCGAGGAGGCGGCCAATGCACAGCGACAAATCCAATCGCAATACGACAGTTTGGGTGGTACCTCCACCATTACCGATGAAGGTTTAGCGCCAGTCACATCGGTTGTGGGCTCACTCGATGCATCCGAGGAGGAAGATGTGGAAGACGAGCAGCAGTTGGTTCAACAACAGCCGGCAGCTCAAGATGGTTCATACGAAGATCAGTTTCCGAATGCCATCAATCCACCAGCCAGTGGTCAGTACTTACCACCCCTGAATCAGTACTAAAAATCTTCATTTTGCTAATGAATGCTTCATGTTAGTTGTTATGAATTTATGTGAGAGAGTTAAAGAAATCAATCCATAACTTTCGTTTGTTAATCTAGTTTTAAGTTTGTAGAAAATTAAGTGCCCATTTGCAAATAAAATTAACCTTCCCGTAGATATTATTAAAAAAAATATTTGGAGTGGCTTAATCATTTTTAAGTTGAATAGTTTTATTTAACACTCTCAGCAGCGTTTTATCTATGTTCGACATCGTTGTTCTTGTGACGTCATTTATGAGAATATAATGGGCAACTTCACATTTGCTAGAAATTATTTCACAAATGACGGGTCCTACTTAATCTAACTTGCCTCCGAACAGCTAATAATTGTTATGAACCGCAGTTTCCTATGAGATGAATTCTAGAAGGCTGGTATTTCGCTAGAGAGCGCTGCCGTAGAGCAAAACTAGCTTTATCCGATATTTGTATTTGCCATTTAAAATAAATGTAAAGATATTTTCCTACTTACCCTTAATATTTTGTATTAAACTTCACTACTTCACAACTTCATTTCCGCAATCTCAAATAGATAGTATAGTGTACACGTACAAGCATTTTAGCAAAATCTCTTTGATGAACCGCAGCACCAATACTCTTCATCTTGCTCTTTTCACTTTATTATAAATTATTATTGAACTATTGTTCTGTATATTTTGCACTTAAATCACGGAAAAGGCATTCTTTGTTATTAAATACTTAGAATTTTAATTTTTAAATTCAAAGCTCACAATTTTCACTAATTTTACGCAGGCGAATGGGAAACGAATATCTGACATTTGAAATGGCGGCGGAAACTGTGCAATGCAACTACAGAAACAGTGCTGCCAGCGCGTCGGTCAAAGCTATTACATGCGGCTGCCAAAACTGTAATAGATTATTCCTGCATAACCGTGCGATTCAATGCTCTGATACAGTCACAAGTCTCTAAATTTGAGATTTTAAGTTAGAGACAATTTTTGTGACTTGAGAGACGATTTTGCTATTCTGTAAGTGGCAGTCACAAAATCTATTACACTTAATTATACAGAGATGTTTTTACGCTTGAATTGAAATAAATATGTCGATAACAAATATTATACCATGTTCGGACCGAAAATTTAAAAGATTAGATTACATTTAAGCCTTTCATAACCCATCAGTGTTCTTACTGCCGTTGAAAAGATTAAAAACAGCTGTTTTTGCCATTCAAGAACTTACCTCGCTCAATATTTATCAAAAGAAAACATTGTCATATAGTATTTTGTAATAAAGGCCGTATTCTTTTAAATATTTTCCATATAATGGAAATAATGGACCCATTTTTTCATTTGGGAAGTCGATTTTCAGCAGAAATGAGATTCATTGCTTTAATAAAAATTTGTTTGTTTACATTTTTTCCTTTTTGTAGTGTCTAAATCAGTTGTGATAATGTAATTGATTTCCAATGCTGCCAAGTAGATGGCGCAAAATCAGAGCTGCACAGAGAGATTTAGCGTGGATCAGTTTCTAATCACTCCGATGAAGTGATTTTGAACTGTCATTTTTGTATGGCGAAATCTTGATAAATTTAGAAGATTAGTGGGATAAACCACTCAACAGCGGAAATCGTGTGATTAAGTATCGGTCTGAACATGGTATAAAATTGTCTATAACAATTTATATATAAAAATAAAAATATGTGTTTACTTTGTTTCATAATATTTATGAAATTTATGTAAAATTGATTTTTTTTAACCTTTTCGTGTTTGAGTTGCTTACAAAATATAAAAAAAACGATATTCGATTTCTATCTAATGATGATCTCTATTCAGTATATTCAAAATGACAAGCAAGAGTTCTTTTCAGTTTTGTGACCTGCTAACCATCTGGTTTCAAATTTGAGATAATATTTAGAGACTAACGCTAAAGACTGTTTAGTGAATAGTGACTAGTCACAAATTGAGACTTTACCTTAAAATAACTCAAATAGCGACTAGAGACTGCTTACAGAATCGCGCCATTAATTTCAGTTTAAGGTTAATTTTTTTGGAAAATATTAGGACATGTAAAATCGTGCCGTAATCAGATCATCCGGTGCCACCATATTTTTGTCTGAAATTATCTGTATTTATTTGCATAATTATTCCCTTTAATTTATTCAAAAATTGATAGGCAACTTTTTTGTAATAGATTGTTTATGGCTGTAGTGTAAAATTACCGTGCGATTCTGTAACTTGAGACAGTCTCAAGTCTCTAAATTTGAGATTTTAAGTTAGAGACAATTTTTGAGACTTGAGATGATATTGCTATTCTGTAAGTGACAGTCACAAAATCTATTACATTTCATTATTCAGAGATGTTTTTACACTTGAATGAAAATAAATATGTCGATAACAAATATTAAATTTTCTATAACATAGTCAAAAAACATAATTATCAATGAAAATAAAAATATATTTTGATTTTGTTTCATAATATTTACGAAATTTATGTAAAATTGATTTATTTTTAACCTTTTCGTGTTTGAGTTGCTTACAAAATATAAAGAAACGACAATCGATTAATATCTATGATGATCTCTATTCAGTATATTCAAAATGGCAGACAAGAGTTCTTTTTAGTTTTGTGACCTGCTTACTACCAGGTCTCAATATTTTGAGACTAACGCTAGAGACTGTTTAGTGAATAGTAACTAGTCTCAAATTGAGACTTTGCCTCAAAATGTCTCAAATAGAGACTAGAGACTGGTTACAGAATCCCGCTATTATATTTCATATTTTAATATAGTTTTGTAAATATGTAATATATTATATGTTAGTAACAAAATACTTAAAAAATAAATCCTAACTCTACACATTTAGTTAAAATTAATTTAACGATAAGAATTCTTTTAAAAAATAGCGGCAATTAAACAAATTTCTTGTGAGAAGTGAGCCAGTTTTGCTATTAATAAGTTCAAAATCTTTCATTCTGTGGTTAAAGTAAATTAGTAAAGTTAACTATTTGTGAAAATCCCTAAATTTGTATTTGATTATAATTTTTATTATTTTTCTAAAAGATTTTTATTAATATATCTATTCATTTAAAATTATAAATATATTATACACATAAATTATATTTTTTTATTATAAGAAACATATTTTATATTTTAAAAATTAATTGAAAATGTATGCACCTACATACCTTTATATAAACTTCTTTGCACAAAAATAGTGGCTACCACATTTAACCATCTGTCATTGCAAATGCAACCCTTTGCATCATTCAGTTTCCTTCGTGATTTCAATTTTCGTGCAGAAAGTTTCGACGTGCTCGTGTAAAATTAATGAAAATTGTGAATTTTGCACAAAAATATTCGATTAATTTAGAGTTTTGTGCTTAATATGCATTAAATAATGGTTTTTTAATAAAAATGTAAGTGCAGAACTTATGTTTGTTAAGTTAATTGGCAAAGGAGCTGTAAAGTGTCAAAGAGTGTGCTGCGCAGGCAGAGTCAAATGTTTACATGCGTGTTTTTGTATGTAAAAGTTTTAATATTATGCAAATTATGAAATGAATGTCAGCTTGAGATATGGTTTTGATGATAATCTACGTAAAAGGTGAGTCTTTTTTCGTTTTCTATAAAATATATGCTATCAAAAACCTTTAACAAAAGTAGCAGCAGAGAAGCGAGCCGCCGGCAGCGCTGCTTGGCTTTAGTTGGCTTCAAAATGTTCAACTTGTTCATGTAAACAAAGTGCAACATTTTGAAGCTTATGTAGGATGAATTCGTAATATTTCGGTAGTTTGAATTGTATTGCACATTTGATCATATGAAAAGTGCAGGATGATATTTTAATGATTTTGCTTTGTTCAATTTAATACAAATTATATTTAAGTATATAAATAGACAAAAATAGTAAAATAACAGGGTATATTAAGTTTGCCAGATATTTGTAGAATCCAGAGAAAACATCGGAGACCTTATACAATATCTGGCGGGACGGGCTGAGTCTAGTTAGGTACGTATATACGAAGTTGTCCTTCTGAAATTTTTCATGCGTCCGTTTCTTCCTTAGAATCTGCTAATTTGTGGCACTGCGGCTATACAAACTAAACTACCGTAATAAAGTGCCTGTAAGAGAAACTTTTTTATTTGAC
The DNA here is from genome assembly GCF_016617805.1 of Bactrocera tryoni. Classification (NCBI taxonomy): domain Eukaryota; kingdom Metazoa; phylum Arthropoda; class Insecta; order Diptera; family Tephritidae; genus Bactrocera; species Bactrocera tryoni. The sequence goes on from NC_052499.1 coordinate 55,436,957, forward strand.
AAATTGTCTTCACGGAATTCAGCACAACATATTTTCTAAGATATCTTTCCAAGATCCTTATGTATTTAGTGTCCGCATGAGTTGTGACTCTTTTATAGATAGCGCGCGAATTGTTCAGATAGCATATGTGTATGCATATAGTTGCCTTCCGAACTTCCGATGAAGTATAAAATAAAGTTGTAAGCTCTTAAAGCCCAATTATCATAATGTTCTCTGTGTGTGCTCGTATATTTAACGCAAAGACATGACATAATGAAGAGTGAAGTTATTGTTTTTCTCCTCGAAATAACAACATGGAACGCACTACTCTACTTTAAAATAAACCTACTTTTCAACAATCACTTCAGGGCTGAAACCGTAACCCTTTTTTAAGTGAATACCGCATTGCACACATTTGTGCTCACTCGCTAAACATTATTTTCCTCACAGCAGGGCTCTTATGCCTCGCCGGTATAGAAGTCAATGGCGAGGTGGCGATAAGCACGCCACAAGCGCCAATAGCTGCATTTTTATTACTTAACCTCAATACCAAAAGTTCTAATTATGAGCTATAAAAGTCTAGACTATTTTCCAAATCAAGCATTCCAGTTGTCGCATTGCACAGAACATGTACCATTGCAAAATAATCGGTTTACTGGCACTCCAGTTGGCGCTACTCGCTGCCGTCTGTGGTCGCGTCGTCACAAAGGACGAAAATGAAATTCTATATCCACCACAGACAAATTCACGCATTGTCGGTGGCGCAGCGGCACCCGATGGACTGGCGCCATATCAAATTTCCATGCAGAATCTACGCGGTCGTCACTTCTGTGGCGGTGCCATCATCGATCAGCGTTGGATCATCACCGCCTCACATTGTGTGGCGGGCGCCACAGCTCCTAAAATACAAATCCTCACTGGCGCACAAAATTTGAAAAACAACACTGGCAAATACTACTACCCCGACCGCATTGTGATGCACACAAACTACAACCATCCGCCATATGCCAACGATATTGCGCTCTTGCACTTGAACGATTCGATTGTCTATGATGGACACACGCAGGCGGTGAAGTATGCTTACGAGCCGCTGAAGAAGGATGATGAGTTGGTGCTCACCGGTTGGGGTTCCATGGCGTTGGGCGGCTCCACACCGGATGTCCTGCAGACACTGACTGTACGTGTTGTGCCATATGAAGAGTGTCGCGCAGCACACACTGACAATTTGTCGAGCTACGTGGATGTGGGTCACTTGTGCACCTTCAATGATAACGGTAAAGGTGCTTGTCATGGTGATTCAGGTGGTCCGCTGGTGCATAATGGCACGCTGGTCGCTTTGGTCAATTGGGGATTGCCCTGCGCAAAGGGTTATCCTGATGTGCATGCGAGTGTGGCTTATTATCACGACTTCATACGCACTCAATTAGCCGCAACCACTGAGGTAGAGGCTTTGGAGAATTGAGCAATAAAGGAGAAGAATAATAAGGAAGTTTAGTTAAAATGAAAAATTCAGAAAAAAAATAAATAATAGAAATAATACAATTTTCATCGCCGAAACAAATTGATAATATGGCGTAATTTGGACAAATTCTTTCGATGTCACGAGCGTAATTAAAAGAAATAATTGAGCTATATATAGCACACACTATATCCATGCTTTCTCAAAGATACGGTTCACAGTTGCACTATGAGTTTAAGAAAAATTTAGCCCCAAAAAGTATGCAAAATTAATTTGCCTAAGATTGTTTTCAATAAATACCCTGTAGGAATTTCAATTAATCTTGTGGTGAACTTTATAGGATTGATTAAAATTGTATTTAATTGAAAGTCTATTTCTAATTATTATTTATCCGTTATACAAATAATAGCATAAATACCTTTGTTAGTTATCTTGTCCATACGTTCATATAAATGCGAACCAATATCTCAGTTTTCGAGTTATGAATCTGAAATTTTTCACACGTCCTTTTTCTGCCCAAGAAACCGCTCATTTGTCGAATCCGTCGGTATAGGATCAATAGAGCATATATGTATGTAGCTGTTATACAAATTGAACGCTCGAATTGCAGTTCTTATATGGAAAACTTTTTCATCTGACAAGATATCTGTACAACTGACATCTGACATGGATAATTGTCTAAGACTAAGGTGCAATATTTGAAGAAACAGATCAGATCGGACCATATTACCATATAGTTGGTATACAAGCCGACCGATAGAAATCGAGCTCTTGTATGGAAATATGACCAGAATGACGGGACGCTTTGAAGTCCGGGTGATTGTTAGTCTGTCCGTCAATCCGACCGTACAAGCTGTTACTTGAGTAAAAGTTAAGATATATTGATAAAACTTGGGTCCATAAGAAATTCGGTATTGTTGATGGGCGTAATCTAACCACTGCCACTCCGAAAAAATATCATTAATCGATATAAAGTGCAATAACAAAGTTGCATTAAGTTACAAAGCTATTTTATAGTACAACGAATTGCATTAAGAGATGCCCCCTCTGGTTTGAAAATCATTAAAAAGTAGATGCGGCCTCGCTCCCTAATAGGTTTAATGTACATATCTCCCAAAGCATTAAAGCTTTGAAGTTTGAACAAGACAAATCTATTCGACTCTTCTTACGACTGTGTAAAAATAGGTGAAATCGGATGATAACCCCGCCCAATTCTCATACAACGATTTTGTTAAAAACAACTGAAAGTTTCATAACTTCAAATTTTACATCCGGGATGGTACAAGAGCTGTTTTTAATCGATGTCAAAAATTACGATAGGCATGGCAGCGCCCACTTTTGATGAAATAACACATCTCGGAACCTGCCCAACCGATTTAAATCAAATTCGGTGCATAAAAATATTATTTGTATTTTACAACTTGAAAATGATCGAAACCGGACGCAACCACGCCCCTTTCCCATATAGCAGAATATTAAATTTCATATGATTCTAACACTTCTCAGTATCAATGAATATATTCAGATAAAATATTCCACAAATATTACCTTTGGTATGTCATTTGAAGTGTCAAAATTGTCAAAATCAGACCATAACTGTTCATGTCCCCAGTTACATATTATATTATTGCAAATCGGAGAAAGTCTCTTTCTGATAATGTATGCCTGTGCCAATGAAAATGAGAGAGTGTCTTTTTATACCCTGAACAGGGTATATTAAGTTTGTCACGATGTTTGTAACACCCAGAAAGAAGCGTCGGAGACCCTATAAAGTATAAATAGAAATGATCAGTATGTTGAGCTGAGTCGATTTAACCGTGTACGTCTGTCTGTCTGTCCGTCCGTCCGTCCGTCTGTAAATATACGAACTAGTCCCTCAGTTTTTAAGATATCCCTCTGAAATTTTGCGAACGTTATTTTCTCTTCAAGAAGCTGCTCATTTGTCGGAACGGCCGATATCGGACCACTATAACATATAGCTAGCATATAAACTGAACGATCGGAATCAAGTTCTTGTATGGAGAACTTTCACATTTGACAATGTATCTTCACCAAATTTGGTATAGATTATTTTCTAAGGCAACAATGTAATCTGGGAAGAAATTGTTGAGATCGGTTAGCTATAGCATATAGCTACCATACAAACTGAACGATTGGAATCAAATTCGTGTATGGAAAACTTTCACATTTGACATTACTAAAAGAAATGCACCTGTGAAGGGTATATTAGAATCGGTGCAGCCGAAGTTAACGTTTTTTCTTGTTCTAATGACAGTTTTCGAACATCCGACAGATTTTACTCCATATATTGGTGATAGTATGTAAAGTACCTTAGTGAAACTCAGAGAGCATTTTATTCTGTTATTAGTACAAGTATGTAGTAATGCCAAAAATATGTGCCATTAGTCCGTGAATTATTCAAATTCCCAAATACTACATATAATTATTTTCGATTAATAAAAAATCTTATGTCGAACATGTCGGTCAGATAGTGAGTTATATATTTATAAAATTGCTTGGCAATGTGTTCTCACGTATACCTTAGCAATTTCAAAACTAATGTGGCCTGCTCATTAGTTGCTTGGGCCCCAATATACCCTTTATAATGGTTACCGACTTCTCACCGGATTTTATGGCAAAACCATTCAGATTGGTCAAAATTTTTGATACTTCAATAAAATTGTTCGTTTTAATTTTTTTCCTTAAAAATTATGTGGGTTTACTGAGTATGAATGGAGTTGGAATTTCGATTCTCTGATTGACGTTTTCCACATTAACTCAATATGCTAAAATTAGCCTCTCCGATTAAGTTTATGTCAGATATGTATATCTCATTTGAGGATGATTTGAATATAAACTTGGTTGACGCTAAAAACTAAGTGAGCCTATGACTTTCAATATAAGTTATTAAGTTACCAAATTTGTTTTTAATCTATTTACCAGTCCGTCGAACAATGAATGTTGAATTCTTCGCAAAAATTTTAATTTAAAGTTTCGCCAACACCTGAAAGTATTTCCCGGACCTTGGCATTTACATGTTGAAAGTGTATAAAATGTTCGGTTACACCCGCACTGAGCGCTTCCCTACTTGTTTTGTTTTCTATTCTTATTAGTTGTCTACCGAAATAAATATTTCGTAATTTTTACAGAAAATAGTTTAAAGTTATTTTCAGAATCTGCATTTGTTTATATAAAATGCTAGCGAACCAATTTCGGTTTATCTTATCAAACATTGCTAGTCTTCTTCTGAAATTCTACTATGTATTATACTTGTACATAAGTATCTATTTCCAAGCTGCGTAGGTGCGCTGGTACTTTTGGTACCTGACTTTGAACATTTCCGCATTTAAATGAGTCATACAAAGAAATTTCAAACTTCCATTATAATAAGATTTTGAATTAGTTCACAGCAAATTAAGTATTCTTTTCCATGCAAATAGTTTGTACTTTGCCCAAAAGCTCCCAATAACTCGCTACTTGTGGCAAAACTATGCTAATACCTTATCTCTACTTTCTTGTTTTCAAGTGCGGAAATATTTGATACAAACTTATTTACTAGATCATGAAATTACTTGATATTTTATGGACTTAAAATAAAACTTTATTAGGTCTTTCTTAAATTGTATTTAATATGGCTTATCGCTTCTGTTTATATCGCATTTTATTTTCCTGGTGAGCATGAAGCATTTCTGATAAGAAGCGCCACTAAATTCATAATATTCAAACAAAAATAGACGTATAAAAAATAATATAAAAACGTTTGAATCTATATAATTGATTTACCCAAAATATTTAGTTTATAATTAATCACAACTACTAAAAATATAAACAGACGAAAGAAATGAATATTATTGTTATTCTGTCTAGGCAAAAATCACAAACTAGCCAGGACAGATAACTTTCAAGTGTTTCCTGTTCATATTATCAGTAGCAGTTTTTTGAGTTCCGATTTGTAGAAACTGTTGGAAAAGACACAAACGAAAGGCATATGAGTTTTTCACTGCAGACTCATTAAAAACTTGTTCACATAATATCGAACCAACGTATCTCAAACCAACGTATAATATCTGTTAACAGCACAGTTGTGGCTAAGATCCTTGAGATGCATTCTAATATGGGCAACGAAACATCGTTCGAACTCCGTGTAATTAATTTCCAGCTAATAACACAGGTCTGTAACAAAATTGTATGTGGATGTTTTCAACTGAACTATACGCATTTAAGTGTTCTAAGGCTAGGTTATTTTGCAAAAAAATTGAAATTTTATTAAAAACGGCGTGTTTTTTGGCTGACTTGAAGAAATGCTTAGAATCACTTCCAATTTCGGAAAACAAAGAGGGTAAAGGATTTGGTGGATGTACCAATTGTGGCATTTTACTTCACCTTCAGTAAAACAAGAATCAGTGGATTCCCCACTGTATTTTAACGCCTTACAATATTTACAAATTATTACCATTTTCACAATTGTTACTGATTTGTCGGCACAATAATCTATTGCCAGATCATAGTGATACGCAGCTCGTTCCAGGATGACATTATGTCATGATCGCTATTGTTGTGCACGAACTCGTCAAACTCTAAACCCACCTACTTCATTGTCACTCTCTGAAAAACGCAATTCTGTCATAGAAATATGACTATTTTCTTGATCTGTTTCTACTATCTTGTCTGTGATTAAATGTATTTAATCAAAGTGAGAAAAGTTCTCGCGCACTTAGCAGTAAAGTATCACTATCACAAAAGAACACGGTCAAGCTGTGAGATATATTATTGCAATTCGGAGAGAGTCTTTATGATAATAGTATACCTGTGTGTCAAAAATGTATTGAATCTGGCCAATACTTCTCTTAGTCCCAATATACCTAATAGAAATATTTTCGAACTTCTTGGTGACTTTATACCGCATATATTGGCCAATATGAGAGTTATCTCATTGAAAATGAGGGAGATGACTATTTTTTTCTTGTAGACAACAAAACTTGAAATGTCACTATTACAAAGCATCTGATGGTTGTCAAATATGAAACATTATGATTGTGTTCAGAAATTTAATTTGTGACAAAACTTAAAATTTATCTATCCACATAAAAATAAACTGATTTATAGTTAAAAACTGAAATGAGATAAAATCAAGTTTATTTTTGACCTCAGAATAAATATGTAGTTAGAAAGATATGAAAATTCTAAGAACTATTCTTTCAATATGTTTTTTGAACGACGAGAGACACATCAAAGGAAAAACGAAAGCAGCCAAGCACTTCCATATTTATTCACCTTTTAAACCTCAAAATAATTCAATATCAAAATTGGTTAAATCGGTCCAGCCGTTCTCGAGCTTTACTGAGACTAACTAAGAGCAATTATTTTTTTTTTATATATATGTATGTATAGTATATAGATTTTGAAATTTTGCACATTTTTTTTACATTTTAAACGATAAATATTTTTATAACAATCTACTATGTCAATGTCGATATTCGCCGTGGCCAACGTGCAAAGGACCATAAATCTTTCGCAGAACTTTTCTCTCGAAAACTCGCAACGTCGACTCATCAGTTTTTGTCATCGTCCAAGCCTCTGCACCACATAGCAGAACGGGAATTATGAGTGACTTATAGAGTTTGGTTTTTTTTCATCGAGAGAGGACTTTACTTCTCAATTCCCTACTCAGTCCGAAGTAACACCTGTTGGCAAGAGTTATCCTGCGTTGGATTTCCAGGCTGTCACTGTTGGTGATGTTTACACTAGTTCCAAGATACACGAAATTATCTACGACTTCAAAGTTATGACTGTCAACAGTGACGTGAGAGCCAAGTAGCGAGTGCGACGACTGTTTGTTTAATAACAGGAGATATTTCGTCTTGCCCTCGTTCACTGCCAGACCTACTTGCTTTGCTGTCTTGTCCAGTCAAAGTAGAACTAAGCGCGGGTGTTGAGGCCGATGATAACAATATCGCTGTATTATTCAGCAAAAAATACTTCGGATACTCCATAGCTCCAAAGAGGTCGTGTATTTTGAGTTTAGATATTTTCAATGTGATTGGGATTTAATACTTCATCACATTCTCTCAAGAGGCACATTTTGAACCCTGAACTTCACTTTTCAATGAGTATATAACGAACTCAGACATTTCGAAAGGACTAATTTCCAGTCAATATTGATATACTATGGTATTAGTAACTAGATGCTGACAATTTAACAGTTTTCATTTTCCGAAAACGTTTTAGGAAATGATCGTGAGAGATATTCCAGGTAGAAATAGAAGTATATAACTCGATTATCCAGTCGACACAATCTATTTTACAAATATTTCCACTCTACGGAAATTTCCCAGGAAAATATAAACATTTCAATTGTTCAATCAAATAAATTCAGTTTAATGTTTTAAAATATAGTTTTTGTGACTAAAGTTTTGTATAAAAAATTAAAGACTAAGTGATAACTTAAATATTTGTTCGCGAATGGCAATTTCTTCATATTTCTGCAACTCCTATAACATCCCATGTCACCCGAAGACTTAGCAAGCGTTATTACCCGCGATGGTACTGACAATCCAATCATGATAGTAGGCAACACTGGCAAACGTATCCGGATAACCGATAGCGCATGGTTCACCACCGTTGACAACACCAACTTGTACGTTATTGGCATCGACCAATGGGCCGCCAGAATCGTAGCTGCAAGAACCTTTACTCTCCTTAGTCGATGTGCAAATGTGACCATCGCCGACGAATTTTTGATTTTTGACCGAAGTCAAGCAAGTGTCGTGATCCAGATACTTCAAACTCACTTTATTCAGTTTGCTAACAGCATTACCCCAAGCTTTAAGGCTGCCCCAACCGCTGAGCACCACACTATCGCCGTCCTTCAGTGTATTACTCGTAGCCAATTCCACGGCTGCAGTGTTGCTATCGAACTCAATCGGTTTGCTCAGACGCACCAAGGCAATATCATTGTGATACGTTGGTTTATTGTAGAGACAATGTACTTTCACGTCTTCCACAGTGTATTCGCCGCCGGGCTTATTCCATTCCACAGTGCCAGTGACGATCTTCAGGTATTGTTTAGGCCAATCCATGCAATGCCCCGCTGTTAAGATCCATTCCGGTGCGACAATGGAACCACCGCACACAAACTCGCCGAAGGTGTTTTTTATGGCCACTTGGTAGGGTATTGCGGCCAGCGCCACTTCATCACCGCCTACAATGCGACCTTGAATGGGTACGTTGTTTGGTGTCGCATTGATGCCACGCGCTTCACAATTTGTCCGGAGCGTTAAAACGCTGAAAAGTATGATTGCTACTTTAAACATTTTCCGTTACTTCGCGCTCACGTATGTTTACTTTAAGGTAACTGAATTTGGTTTGATTTGAAACAGTGGGATACTTTCACTTTTATAGCTAACATGTGGACTAAATTCAATACGGCTGATAAGGGATGTACTACTGTGTGCGCCACACTGATAATTTCTAGCGGAAGCATTCGCAAACGAATGCTCACTTTCTTATCGCATTCTACGAGCTTCCAACGAAACGGAACGTTGCTCAGCGGCAGTGGGCCACGCAGTTTGGTCTTCGCCTCTGCAGGTGCCAGGCGTGTTAGTATAGGCCACACTGTTTGTTGTTGTTTAGACACAACCTTTCTTTTTAATCGCTTCGACTACTGATATGATCTCTAATAATTATGGTTTGGAAAACAGTAATAAATAACAGACAGCTATTGATTAGTCATAACATCCATAAATTAGGCAATGACTAGGAGCTTATACGTAATGCTTTGAAAAATACACCAAGTTCTTAGAAAATAACTATGTATGAATGAAATTGCCCTAGATTGTGTACGTATTCACTTTGGACTTTGTATCTTTTGACTGAGTGGAAGGTAACCGCAATCATTTCTTGCTTTTAATCTTCCCAAACTTCATTTCAAGTACCGTTTGGTTTAATTTCAAATTAGCGCGAGTGTAATATATTTAAATATATGATTGTGATAAGTAAATTTTGAGACGTCTGGAATACAGAGTGATTAGGTGAAGTAGAATTTTTTGTCGAAGTTTTAATCGCATAGACGAACGCGATGGAAATACCACACCCGAAATTGATTTTGTCAAATTTCAGAATCTCAGAAATTTCACCTTTGGCATTGTCCAATTACTTAATAACAATACGTAATGGATTTCCCCATGCAAGTGAGAGAAAGAGAGAGCGGAGAGAATGTTTTACTACTTCTGAGTCACCACCAGGAAATACTGTACCGAAGTACGTACACGAATGGGCAGATAGGCTGTTTTAGAGTTTTCTTCTTCTTCTTCATTGCCGTAGACACCGCTAACGCGGTTATAGCCGAGTTAACAACAGCGCGCCAGTCTTTTCTTCCTTTTTGCCGCTTGGCACCAATTGAAGATTCCAAGTGTAGCCAGTTCCTTCTGAACTTGGTCTTTCCAACGGAGTGGAGGTCTTTTTCTTCATCTGCTTCCCCCCGATGGATACTGCGTCGAATACTCTCAGAGCTAGAGTGTTTTCATGCATTCGGACGCCAAGACTTAACCAGCCGAGCCGCTGTCTCTTAATTCGCTGTACTATATCAATCTCGTCATACATCTCGTACAGCTCATCGTTCCATCGACTACTGTATTCGCCGTTACCAATGCGCAAAATACCATAAATCTTCCGCAGAAACTATCGCAAACTAGTAACGTCGACTCATCTGCCCCATACAGCAGGCCGGAGATGAGTGACTATTGGAGTTTGGTCTTTGTTCGTCGAGAGAGCAGTTTACTTCTCAAGTGCCTACACAGTCCTAAGTAACACCTGACACAAGAATCATTCTGCGTTGAATTTCGCTGCTCACGTTGTTGTTGGTGCCAACGCTGGTTACCAGATAGACCAAATTATCTACGACTTCGAAGTTATAGCTGTCAATAGTGACGTGGGAACCAAGTCACGAGTGCGACGACTGTTTGTTTGATCTAGAGAGTCTCCTTTATCCGACCATACCCATTTTACTCCTGAAATCCTGGGGCGGTATACTTAAGTTTTCCCCAAAATCCCCACGTCAACTTTCGGGAAGATAACTCACCAATTAAAAAAGTTATGCATACAAGAACCTGATTTTGTGCGCTCAGCAGTATGCTACAGTGGCACGATATCAGCGATCCCGACAAATGAGCGGCGGCTTTCGTAGGAAAAAACGTGTACAAAATTCCATATCGATATTTCAAAAACTAAGGGACTACGTCGTATATATTCAAACCGATTGACATGGTTAAATCGTCTCCGGCTGAGCCTTAATGGGGTCTCCAACAATACCTTCGCGGCTAACTTAAGGGGTTACATGCGTTAACGGGTTTCAAAAAACGATTTTTTTATTGACTTAAATTTTCAAGTTTAACCGAGTAATAGTTTCGGAGATACGACCTTTAGAACTTGTGCGCTGGATGCTACCTAAGCTACGCACTCAAATCTTTAAATGCGTTTTGCTCGAAACTGTGTTTTTGAAGTCGGTTGGCAAGATTTCTCCAGAGCTACTAATCGATCTTCATAAAATGTTGCACAGGTTTTTGAGATACAATTCTTAAAGACTTGAACGAAAGATTTTTTTCAATTATAACTATTTGAAAAGAAATGTCGCGAAATTTTAATTTTTTTGAAAAAATGTCTGCCAAAAATCCAATTCTCAGTTTTTTTTTCCTTTTCCAAATTCTATGTTAAGTTTTTAACTAATTTTTTCATTTTTTCCACTTTAGAGGATCCTGTAAGGAGTTATCCTGCCAACGCTTGGTCAATGATTTTGTTGACCAGTTTAGCATAATTTTCCCTTTGGCAAGAACTGTTCGTAACGAGCATGTCCAAAAAGAATAGAGATTAGAGGCGACTAGTTGGTAACACAAAGTTCGAAATCAACAGAGAGCTCTGAGAAATCCGTTTACTATCATTTATGAATGATTTATATATAAGACCCACTTTCGCAGGCCGAATTTGTATACACTTCTTCAAATTTACTAAATATATACTATATATACTATTTTATCTAGGCATGGAAATCTTGCAAAGTTCTGGCTTACCTTATCAGTTAGTCTGTAACTTTTTTTTTAGCACCAGACGAGCAACGGTCACGTACTTCTATTACCGCCATGTTAAATTTCTTTGTTTTTAGGGAAATTTCCATTATACACCTGCGGACAGTATTGTCGAAATCGCATGTTTTAGTTAATCGATAAAGCAATTAATACATTCTAATTTAATCGGTTCTATTACTGAAATCTTTCTGATCTCCCGTTGAAATTCTTCTGCGCCCGTTTTTTAACTACTTTTAAATAGATAAGGATTTTTTCGGTACAAAGTTCATCGAATAGATCAATCAACATATACTCGTACAATTAACGAGCGTACATACATACATATATTTACACACACACCCTGCGAAATAAAACTTCAAACCAGTTAGTTCATGTTTTATTCATAGTTAATCCACAAACAATTGTAGATTTTAGAGTATCACTTTTACAAATTATGAATCACTATTTTGTTAAGTTTGCTGACAGCCATTTATGGTTGAGCGTATCCAGTCAGCATGATATGACATTTTAGCAAATACATCGGGAAAACCGCGACCACATGGTATACCCCAATTGCCGACACCGACCAGTTGTCCCTTCGCATTGACCAACGGACCGCCGGTGTCGCCATGACATGCGCCCTGGCCGACTGGCGATGTGGTACATAAATGTCCCATATCCACATCTTCCGAACCACCGTATGCACTACGACACTTCTCGTAGGGCAAATACTGCACGCTCAACTGCTGCAATGCATTAGGATAAGCTCCTCCTTCCACAGAGCTACCCCAACCGGTCATCGTAAGTGTTTCACCCTCCACCAATTCGTCCTCATCAGCGATTGTGATGTTCTGGGTCTTGTCATCGTAAGCGATCAGTGTGGCTAGCTCTAAGAGCGCGATATCATTATGATATAACGGTTTATCGAAATTGCAGTGCACATGAATTGCCGATACTGCGTACCACCATGCTTCGCCCATCCAATCATTGGTGCTGGTCACCACCATGATCCAACTCTTTTGTAGTCCACTGACGCAACTTGCCGCTGTCACCACAAATCGATCGTGTATGATCGCGCCACCGCAAAAGTGATTGCCGTAAAGGTTTTGTATGCTAACTTGCCAGGGAGATGATGCGGCGATAGCTTCTTGTCCGCCGACTATGCGTCCAGTCGCGCCAGCAGCAGCACTGGCTTCGGTGGGTCGTGTGTTACGGTAACGTAATCCTTCGTAAGGTTCACCGTGCATACGTAGCGCATAGCTGCAAGTAATGGCTACGGCTACCAAAATGGTAAAAAATATGTTGAGTTTAGCAAAAAACCACATTCTGTTGCGAGTTATTTGCTGGATATCCAAATACAATCTGTTCTAAGGTTTGGATAGTACTTAAAATTTTATATTGTCGATACTACCAAAGTCATATATCTCGTATTTCTTATCTAACCGTTATGTTAATGGTTTTATTACTCAGCGATAATATCGCTTTTATCAGGTCCACAGTTTGGTATTTGGATAAGAATTATTGAAGGGAGCTTCAAGTAGTTTCGATCATAAATTCAATGCATTTAAACTTGATCGACGGAAGTTAAAAGTTTTGATAATAATTTTGGGCGATAAGATCAATATCTATAATGAATAAATGTATGCGTTTTTATGCGAGAGAGAGATGAACTGGTTCGGACCATCGCGTTCTCTATCACAAATTAGTTTAGTCAGAAACTTATTCCAATGGCAATGTACAAGTATTACTGAAATTAAACCCTTCGAACTTAGAGCATACGATAGAACAAATTTTACCGCCAATATGACCTACAACAAGAAAAAAGTTAACTTCGATTGCACTTTCACAATTAGAAAAGATTTCAAAGAAGAACTGGATATTTATTTCAGATCGATATCACAAAAACTGAGGGACTAGTTCGCATATATACAGACAGACAAACGGGTGACTAAATCAACATTAGTTCAACATTCGGATCATTTTTTATGTAGAGAATTAAGCCACTTATGCTTTGAACGAAATGTCGGCCAAATGGCCACCACGGCTCCGTTTTCATAACTCTCCACTCTCCATTAACGCCAATCTTCAATGAACCGGTATAGCGTTTGGGCTGGAATTTCGGTTATAGTTTGAGGATTTGACTTACCCCAATAGCAACAATTTTGATTGCTGACGAAGCTATTAAGCCAGAAAGATAATTGTTTGGGCGAAGATTATTAGATTATATAGAATAATTGTGAAACGTGTCATGGCACTGAGCAACTTTCAAACCGGTAAACAAAGATGTCCTCCACAAGCTGTCAAAAACACGTCATCCCTATTAATAGCCGCTGTATATTTTAATGTGGGCTATGCCGTTTCGGTAATACATCCTCTTCAGAGTATAAAAAAGATCACGGAAGTAATTGAGAGAAATCTATACTAAAAAGTTAGAACTACTTGTTTGAAGGAGTATTTGTAAGTTTAACGACAGCCAATTCTACATTACGTGATTTGACGTATTCTACCCAAAGGAAGAAAAATCCTTTTGACGTTCTAACGCTATCTGAATCATACTGACAACATCCGACAATTTACGCGGTATATAGCGGACAATCGACGTCTTGCACAAAGCCACAACCAATATCTGCACGAACTCTATCTCTCTCTCTCTCTTTAAATGAAGAGCCCTCCCTAACTTGTTAAGAATTTCTCTGTTTTACATAGTTTACTTACCAAAAATAATGAATAAAGTGTTTAGTTCTCGAAGCCGGACTACTTTTCATATTGAAACAACTGCGTTTCGGGTACTACCAGCCCGTTCAACACAGCAATAAACTAATATTCACACATCTGTAAACATAGTATACATATATACAGGGTTTGTCCGGAAAGTAATAGGACTGATTTTCTTCCGCCGCGACTGTACTTCGAAGCGTGAGCTCAACGACTGCATTCGGTAGAGGGCATTCCTAGCTAATGACGAGCGGCTGGTCAGTTGTTTCCGTGCACCTGGAGAGTCAGGACAAACATTTTTGAGGGACGTGTTTCTGTGAGTGGTGCAAGCCGAAAATGTAGCGTTCGTTAGAGCAGAGGTACGCGATAAAATTCTATGTGAAACTCGGAAAATATGCGACAGAGACGTTTGATATGATCAAGCAGGCTTACCCAGATGTTGCATTAGCAAGAAGTGGTGTGTTTCGGTGGCATCAGGCCTTTTTGAAGGTCCGGGAAGAGGTCGCCGATGAAGACCGTGCTGGGAGACGTGCGATTTCGACAAACACCGACAATGTGACTCATGTGCGCAAAGTGTCAGACAGTCGACTATGTATTCGTTAGTTGTCCAGATGTTAAATTTATCAAAATATGTGAGGTTCATGACATTGTGACGGAGCACTTGAACATGCGCAAGGTGTGCGCGAAGATGGTCCCTAAGGTGTTTATTGACGACCAGATATTGTGGCGAGTGGAAGTGTGCCAAGAAAATTTGAAAATGTGTGAAAGTGACTCACAATTTTTTTAATAACGTAATCACTGGTGACGAGTCAAGGAACGTTGAGTACAGTACCTGAAGAGGCCGATGAAAGCCAGGCATTTTGAGACAACAAAGGGGATCCAAGCAGCATGCACCTCTGCTCTTAAGGTTATTCCGGAGAATACCTTCCGTGACGCCTTCAATGCTTGAAAATAGCGCTGCCGCGCTGCATCGACGCAGAAGAAGCCTATTTTGGAAGTTTTTAAATAGTTGTAACGATTAGTTAAATAATTTTTTTTTTATATCGACTCAGTCCCATTACTTTCCGGACAAACCCTCTATGTATGTATATATACTATTGTGCACCCCATTAACTCTGATAGCATAGATAGGATTAGGAAAAGTACTAGTTTCATGTCGAAGATAAAAATATTGCCAAACTATTAAGCGCCTATTTCACAAATTTATAGTTTTTGAAATATAATAAAATTTAGTACATATCTACGCCCAAGCAAAATATCATAAAATATTCACAAATTTTCTAAGAAGTGTGCCGTGACGAACAGTTTAATCTTTTTCAGAACTACTTGACCAATAAAATGACGCGGCAGACTTACTAAAATTTGTTTTATTATTGTTATTGTTTTTTTTTTCCTTCAATATACATATATTGATAAAAGGTTGGCTTATTATCTTCGGCTTATCAGCGAAGCCAAAAATTACTGTATCTATCTCACTTCTGCAGTGGCTGACCATTTCTTGGACACTTTTGGATATTTTATTGGACGCAGAATTGCAAAAACCCAACAAGTATAAATATAAATACCTACATTGTCGATAGACTTATTATCCTTACCTTATATGATACCAATTATGGGGTCAATAAAACCAAACGCTTTAAAGTAAGACCGTCTATGCCAGTTTATTGTTGGTAATTCTGATATTACAGCTTGGTACACAATAAACAAGTATTTCACCATAAATATAGGTGCATGCATATGGGGCTCGTAAACGATAAATTTATTATCTTCGAAGCAATAAGCTCTGGTGAACCCGATCACACTCCACTTACTATTAGACTGCATGAATTCCCGCATATAAAACTAAATTTCTAAATTTACTCAAGTCATATTTACTTATATTGTGTGTAGACCAGTAGCAGTTGGTGTCGCTAGTAAAAGTGTTGCATGCAAGCGAAGCGTGTTAACATAATGTGGCAACCGTATGGTTCAAGCGATGCCTACGCGCTTCTCTTCTTAGTTTGTCTCAGTATTTGTGGCGAATACACGCAGGCTCTACGTATACCACCTGAATATAGAAATTATGATGCCAATGAAAACAATGGCACATCAATTGAAGGTCGTATCGTGGGCGGTGTGGCGGTGGCGGAGGGTGCCGCTCCCTATCAAGTGCTAATCAAAACCATCTGGGATTCACATGTTTGTGGCGGTGCCATCTTATCAGAGCGTTGGATACTCACCGCTGGCCATTGTGTGGAAGATTTTTCACTAGAATCATTACGTATTGTTGTTGGCACGAATAAATGGAGTCAACCGGGTGCCACATTCCGACCGGAGCTCGCCTACCGTCACTGCCGTCAAGATATGCCGATGTATCAAAATGATATTGCTGTGGTGCGTCTCAACGGCACCATCTCATTTAATAATGTCACACAACCGATTGAGTTGCATACGCAACCACTTAATGCTGGCGATCCTGTTGCAATGACGGGCTGGGGTAGTCCGCTGTTGAACCAGCCGAATACGGAGTTGCTGCAAACACAAAACTTTACGGTTGTCTCCCGCGCGGAGTGCTTAGAGCGTTGGGAGAATCACGAGGGTGTTGGTTTTGGACACATTTGCACATTTAGTAGAGAGGGTGAGGGCGCTTGTAATGGCGACTCGGGCGGTCCGATAGTTTATAAGGGGAAGTTGGTTGGTTTGGTTAATTGGGGTGCACCCTGTGCGAGAGGCAAGCCGGATATGCATGCGAGTGTCATATACTATCGGGACTTCATTGAACGTTCGTTGGAGCAATGTACGCGTCAGCGGGCATAACGGTCTTGTTGCGACGAAAAGTGGCTGTGATTTTTTTAGTTTTTAAAAATTATTTCACAATTATAATAAATATCATTTTGATTCATGTAAGTATATCGAAATATTTTTGTTGTGATGCTGATGTGTTTAAAATTAGCGTCTAAATTTTAGTTTTTTATACTTTATTTTTCTATCTTCTTTTTCTGTTGGGTTTGAGTAAGTGCTCCTCCCTCATTGGTAAATGCTATTCTCAGTAGCTAATTCAATTTATAATGTATTCTATAGCATCTTAATCATTGGATACTAAAAGTTCTACGGACTCGTCAGCGGCGATCCTGCATGCTCTCTGTGACTAGGCTGGGATCAGTCGGACGTTTGACCTTTGTGTAGAAACTGGAGATCAGCAAAACCTCTCCTCTATTGAGTTGAAGTTTTATTTAGGAGCGGTTTAGATATTTAATCCAGAGAGAATTAAAAAGTTCGGACAGGAGTATTGTTTATATTCAGCGAATACTACGGGTAGTCTGCTATATTACACATAAAGCGCCAACATTACTGCTGACGGGACGTCGGTCGATGATTATGACGTCAAAACAGTCCAACAATCTAGCAAATGGCGTTCCGAAAAACCCACGTCAAAGTCAAAAACAATGTTATTTATCCTTTTCTTTGATTACCTTGGTGTAGCTCACCTTGAACACGTTCCACCAGGTCAAATGGTCAATGCAGAAAAATATTTGGTCTTTTTGACGCGTATATGTGAAGCAATTCGTCGTAAACGACCGGAGTTTTGTGCAGAAAATTCATGATTTTATACACCGATAATGCACCGTTACATTCTAGCGTCACTGCGACTGACTTTTTAGCCAAACACGTAATGAGAGACACCGCTCAGTTAACATATTCATACTTCAATTATCAGCATGACGAGTTGAGTTGATTTAGCCATGTCCGTCTGTTTGTATATATGAATTAGTCCCTAAGTTTGAGATTGAGGTCTAAAATTTTGACTAGTTTTCTCCTCAAGAAGTTACTCATTGGTCGGAAACTCCGATATCGGATTACTATGTCTCGGAGCTGCCATACAAACTGACAGCTCAAAACCAAGTTCTTGTAAGTTTTATTTTATGTTTGTTAAGTTGCTTCGGTACAACCGAAATGAACGTTTTTATACTCTCGCAACAATGTTGCTAAGGAGAGTATTATAGTTTTGTTCACATAACGGTTGTTTGTAAGTCCTAAAACTAAAAGAGTCAGATATAGGGTTATATATACCAAAGTGATCAGGGTGACGAGTCGAGTTGAAACCCGGATGTCTGTCTGTCCGTCTGTCAGCCCGTGCAAACTGTAACTTGAATAAAAATTGAGATATCATGATGAAACTTAGTACACGTATTTCTCGGCTCCATAAAAAGGTTAAGTTCGAAGATGGGAAAAATCGGCCCACTGCCACGCCCACAAAATGGCGAAAACCGAACACCTATAAAGTGTCATAACTAAGTCATAAAAAAAGATGTTAAAGTGAAATTTGGCACAAAGGATCGCATTAGGGATGGGCATATTTGTACGTAATTTTTTTCAAAAAGTGGGCGTGGCTCCGCCCCCCACTAAGTTTTTTGTACATATATCGGAAACTACTATAGCTATGTCAACCAAACTCTACAGAGTCGTTTCCTCCAGGAATTTCCATATACAGTTCAAAAATGGAAGAAATCGGATAATAACCACGCCCACCTCCCATACAAAGGTTATGTTGAAAATCACTAAAAGTGCGTTAACCAACTAAAAAAAAACGTCAGAAACACTAAATTTTACGGAAGAAATTGCAAAAAGAAGGTGCACCCAGGTTTTTTTTAAAAATTGAAAATGGGCGTGGCGTCGCCCACTTAGGGACCAAAAACCATATCTCAGGAACTACTAGACCGATTTCAATAAAATTCGGTATATAATATTTTCTTAACACCCTAATGACATGTACGAAATATGGGTGAAATCGGTTCACAACCACGCCTTCTTCCAATATAACGCTATTTTGAATTCCATCTGATGCCTTTTCTGTATAATACGAGTATATACATTAGGAACCAATGATGATAGCGGAATAAAACTTTACAAAAATACGGTATTTGAAAAATATGTAAATGACGTATAATGAAATCTCGATTATCACTTTATCATACGAGAGTATAAAACGTTCGGTGACACCCGAACTTAGCTCTTCCTTACTTGTTCTTTTTCGAATCAAGTTCCCTTTTTGTTGTAAATAAAAATATCGACTGTTAGACCACTTAAGTCTCTAAAATATTAATAGAATAGAATATAATATTTAACGGACTTAACCGTATTTTATTTCTAATAAAGTTGAATTTTTCTTCCTCGAATCACAATACTCGACTAGAAAACTTCGAGTTTGATTTCTATTGCCAATTCAAGAGTTCGAGTAATGGAAAACTTAGAGTTATGGAAATTCAACTGTGATTAAAACTCTGAAGAATTAACTATAGAAAAACCGGCTGAGAGCGTGTAATTCCCTTTTTTTGATCCTGTCAAGTTACAAGAGTATGAAATGTTCGGTTACACCCGAACTTAGCTCTTCCTTAGTAGATTTTTATTGCTTGTTGGGTAGATAAATTCACTACCGATAGGTGTATGTATGTATGCAATTGTGTGCTTGTGTATAGAGTTACATTTTATCGAAATTTGGATATAATTCCACGGCCATAAATGAGCAGTACAAAATGAGATAAATCGGTGTAAGCACCAGCGGTTTTTCCACTCAGTCACTTCGCTCAACTCAAGCTATTCAAACGCTTGTCCGATTCGGTGGGCGAAAGTCAAAGTCCAAATTCAGTAAAAATAACTCCAAAATGCATTTGCGGCGCATAATTTCGATATTACTCCTCTACATTATCACCACAACGACGGCTAAGCGCTTGATCAAGCCCAGTGAGCGTCTGTTAGCGCGTCAGAATGTAAATGCCAGCGCTCAGCAGGAAGGACGCGTCGTTGGCGGCACAAATGCCGATCCAGGATTCGCTTCATATCAAATATCCATACAAGGCCAATATAACGGGCATTGGTGTGGTGGCAGCATAATCGACAAACAATGGATAATAACCGCGGCACATTGCATTGATGGCTACAATCCGCCTTATCTGCGCATCATAACGGGCACTGTGGAGTGGGATCAACCGCGCGCTATCTATTACGCCGACGAGTTTTATACACACTGTAACTACGATAATCCAGATTTTGCCAATGATATTGGACTCATACATTTGAATGATTCCATCGTGTTCGATCAATATACGCAAGCGATACCATTGGCGTCGAAGCCGTTAGAGGACAACGCTGAAGCTATACTCACCGGTTGGGGTGACATGGCCTTCGGTGGTCCGAGCACAAATATATTGCAGAAACTCACATTACGGCACATGAGTCACAAGCGCTGTGCGGAAGTATATGAGGATGAGGGGATACTCGATGCGGGTCACATCTGCACATTCACCAAAGAAGGTGAAGGTACCTGTAGCGGTGACTCTGGTGGTCCTTTGATTAGTGGCGGTGAACTGGTCGGCCTCGTTAATTGGGGCCGGCCGTGTGCTGTGGGCTATCCAGATGCATATGCAAGTGTTTACTTCTATCGTGATTGGATACGTCGCGTCATGTCGGGCACATGCAAGACATGCCACTGTGAAGCTAGTAATTATCCTACATTTGGGAGTAAAAAATAAATACTGGAAAAATTTTAATAAAATATACTCACTCAGTAGAGAGTTGTGTTAAATGTTTTGAGTATTGGTGTTTTGATATTTTGTTTAAATTTCTGGTAATTAATTGGTTAAAAAACAAGGTTAAAAGTTAACCTCAGTTGCACTGAAGTCATAATAACGTTCAAACGTACATTTTATTATAGCATAATGTAGTATAGAAATATTCTTAGCTTGCATTTTATTGGTCAGTTTTTGGCAGCTATATGCTGTAGTGGTTCAATCTAAAAAAAAATCGAAAATTATAGCGCTACTTTGGACAACAATCTGTCCCAAATTTCTTGAAGATATCTTGTGAAATAAATAAGTTGTTCATATAAAAATCTGGTTTTTATTATTTAATTTTTCCGTGAGTACCTTCTTAGAAAGAAAAGACCGTGTGCAAAATTTCAGACCATTATCCCGAAAACTGAGGAACTAGTTTGGGTATATAGACTACAAACTTGAAAGCCAAATTTGATTAAATCACTCCTTCCATAGAAATTTTATGTGCCATCTTTTCTCAAGTCTCTCACAGCTTTCTCATTATCCATAGACCGTAACTCTTTACACATGATTTTTAGTCAAAACATCTGACAGTCTTAGGGAATCAGTTAAGTTCAGTAAATTTTCCACAAAAAGTCAGAGACCCTTTGTATTTGAAAGCCAAGTACTAGAGATATTTGGGAATTATTTAAAATTTTTCAGGAGGCACGCCATAATCAACAAATTGGATTTGGAAAACCAAGTACATATATAAACAAATAAAACACTCAGTGTCAAGTCATTGGTTTATTTTAGGTACGTGAGCTATATTCAATTTATCCAAAGGATGCTTAACAAACACATGATGCTGTTGTTCGAAACAGAACTCAACATCAAGGCCCGTTCATACATTTTCGACAAAATAAAACGAAACAATGAGGCCCGCATCTCAAAATCCTCATAAATTCCTTAGATGCACACAAATACATAGAGCTACGAAAACCCGATTATATTATAACCAGTTATAACTAGTCAGGTTTGGGATCATATAGCACAAACCCTGACTATGAGCTATATAAATATTTAAGATATAAATTACATGCTCCCTGAGCTCCGCCGTATTTTATTTAAAACTTTTTAGGAATCATTCTTAAATATAATAAAGGTGATTATTACTTTGAAAGAAAACCCGAGATAAAAGGAATTCAACAATTATGTTTCCGAATTTGTAGTAAACAATGTTTTGCTTTGAAAGAAAACAATATGGACGAGGACCATATCTCTTATTCTATTCTAAAAAAGAGACAAAAAATAGATGTACGCTTATAACAAAGCTCACAGCCACTTCAAACAAAAACTATTATTATTTTATTATATTACTTTATTTTTTTTTTTTAATTTTCTTATTGAGTCCTCTCATTGATTTTCAATCACAACTTCAATATTATTTTAGCAATAACTTATTCAACTAAAACATTTCGTGGTACCGCTCGTTACACGACGAATCCAATCCGTATAGAAATAGGTACTCGCGTGCGCATCTGGATAGCCGACGGCGCAGGGCATACCCCAGTTAACTAAACCGACCAATTTTCCATCGTTCACCAAAGGACCACCCGAATCGCCATGACACGCACCTTCGCCATACTTCGTATATGTGCACATGTGTCCCACATCCACATCTGGATCGTCATCATGCATTTCTTTGCAACTTTTATGTGGCAAATATTTTAAGTATATAATCTGCAGATTGTCGGGTGTATCACCGTACAATTCAGTTGAACCCCAACCCGTCAATATGACCTCAGCGCCTTCCGTCATCTGCTCCGTCGGCAACGCTATGGGTTGGGTTCTATCATTGAACACAATAGATGAGTTCAATCGTATCAACGCGATATCATTGTGGCTGCTCGGATTGTTGTAGCGACAGTGTATATGTATGGAGCTGGCATAATAAGTGGCGTTCGGCTTCTGCCATTCGACGGTGCCTGTAGCGACCATTATATTCTCGGGATCTCTATTGGCAAGACAATGTCCGGCAGTTGCGATCCAATTCTCGTTGATTATGGCTCCACCACAGAAATGATAGCCATACCAGGTTTGTAAAGACACCTGATACGGTGCCTGACCCAAAGTGGCATTAGTTCCTCCTACTACACGACCCTCAAACGCACCTTTTACGTAATTCTTTGGATACTTGAGTAATTTGGCCTCGGCGTGGGCACACAAAAGTAGTGCGAGTAAAAGAAATACCTTCATGGTGTATAGCTATAACGTTTATAATGAAAGTTTATTTAACTGGTCATTAGAAAACTTTGGATAAACCTGATAATACGTAAATTAAAAACTTATCTTTAGATATCACTAACAAAATTTTATCGTTGAACTCATAATTTGGATAATAAAATTTATGGACTTTAATGTGCGGAAGGCGAAACAAAAACATACAAAAATTGCATGTGGCACTGAGTCAGCTGATGTTTTGATATTCATATTTCCTATGAGAGATAATGTATACTTAAATTACGAGGAGGGAAGCGTCAATTGGCGTCATTAAAGGCTTGGGATTTCATTTTGTTAGTAAATAATTGACTGAAAACAAGTAAAGAAAGGCTAATTTCGGGTGTAACCGAACATTTTACACTCTCGCAGTTTACAAGGGCCAAAGCAGGGGAAATACTTGCAGGCGTTGGAAAAGCTTTATTTTAACATAAGGCTAAGAAGACTAAATGTAATATCTTGAGTATATGAAGAAAATATTAACCAGGCATCCATTATTGACCCCCATAAACAGCTAAAAGTTAGCAATAAAGTCAGAAATCATAACATCGGACATATTTGGGCTACGAGAAGGTCTGGACCGACTGCGTTAACTTGTGATATTACACCACTATATTCCGGAGAGTCCTTGCACTCTTGTAAAACTGACCCACATACATATGTGTCACAAAGTCTGCTAACATAACCAAAATCATTATTTGTAGAACGTATGATAGCTGAGACACTTATTGACCAGTTTTAACCATTTTCAGCATTAAAATATAGTATGCGTTTGCTTAATTTTGATATCTAATCTAATATAAGGACTGATTTATACGGTATAAAACCAACTCGAAATCCTTATAATATATATATGGCATTACTCCTTGACCTGGTATGATAGATTTTTGGTATTGCAACATTTTATTACCAGAAGAAGATATAATTATCATTAAGAAACCTTGCAGGTTGACTGGTATATACTGCATAAAGTCAACCGGAAGTTCGAAAACTTTTATATTAGATAAGGAAAAGACCATCTTTGAATTAAAATAAGATATCATCAGCTATAGACACAGACGTCCACATACACGGTATCAGGAGGCTTAAATAATAATGAACTGTTTATCAAAAATTTTAGACTTGAGATAGCATCTAATAAATCTTTCTATTTGTGCAAAGTGTTAAGCCAGCATATCGTTTGGTGTGTGATTTGTATACGAAGAATCATATGGAAATTAAAATTGTGTTATATTGGAACAGTCTTGAGTCCAAAGAAGTATCATCGAACTCTAGACCTGGTGTAGCCGAATGAAATCTTTGACATCAGATGATGACCAATTTGAAGTAAGAATATGGTTGTCTTGTTGCCTTTGATTACAGAGTCTACTCCAATGTTTTGGATCATTATCTTCTTAGAGTATACAATAATAGTTATTTTTGTCATAAAGCATTTCAGCTGTCTTTACTAAACCCTTAACAAACAAGTAAGGAAGGGCTAAGTTCGGGTGTCACCGAACATTTTATACTCTCGCATGGTAAAGTGATAATCGAGATTTCATTATCCGTCATTTACATATTTTTCAAATACCGTATTTGTGTAAAGTTTTATTCCGCTATCATCATTGGTTCCTAATGTTTATACTCTGTATTTATACAAAGAAGGCATCAGATGGAATTCAAAATAGCTTTAGTATTGGAAGAAGGCGTGGTTGTGAAATGATTTCAGCCATATTTCGTGGCATGTCATCAGGGTGTTAAGAAAACATTATATACCGAATTTCATTGAAATCGGTCTAGTAGCTCCTGAGATATGCTTCTTGGTCCATAAGTGGGCGGCGCCACGCCCATTTTCAATTTTTAAAAAAAGCCTGGGGGCAGCTTCCTTCTGCCACTTCTTCCGTAAAATTTAGTGTTTCTGACGTTTTTTGTTAGTCGGTTAACGCAGTTTTAGTGATTTTGAACATAACCTTTGTATGGGAGGTGGGCGTGGTTATTATCCGATTTCTTCCATTTTTAAACTGTATATGGAAATACCTGAAGAAAACGACTCTGTAGAGTTTGGTTGACATAGCTATAATAGTTTCCGAGATATGTACAAAAAACTTGGTAGGGGGCGGGGTCACGCCCACTTTTCCAAAAAAATTACTTCCAAATATGTCCCTCCCTAATGCGATCCTTTGTGCCAAATTTCACTTTAATATCTTTATTTATGGCTTAGTTATGACACTTTATAGGTTTTCGGTTTCCGCCATTTTGTGGGCGTGGCAGTGGGCCGATTTTGCCCATCTTCGAACTTAACCTTCTTATGGAGCCAAGGAATACGTGTACCAAGTTTCATCATGATATCTCAATTTTTACTCAAGTTACAGCTTGCACGGACGGACGGACGGACGGACAGACAGACATCCGGATTTCGACTCTACTCGTCGCCCTGATCACTTTGGTATATATAACCCTATATCTGACTCTTTTAGTTTTAGGACTTACAAACAACCGTTATGTGAACAAAACTATAATACTCTCGTTAGCAACATTGTTGCGAGAGTATAAAAATGTTATTATTCCAACGGCGTTCAAGTTTTCTGTGAAGCACCACAAAACCACATATCCATGAGAAGACAAACATTTCGAAACATTTGAGGTATTTAAGACTCCTTTGAAAATTTGCCCATTTCATAGACAGGTGTAAAGGGCTGAACAATACAAAAATTGGTTGATGATTTCCTCTGCTCAATGACGCCTTTTTATACTCCTGAAACATGTTGATACAGAGAACTATATAATAGTTTTGTTCACTTAACGGTTGTAAGTAACTCTTAAAACTAATCGAGATAGATATAGGGGTATATATACAGGGTTTGTCCGGAAAGTAAGAGGACTGATTTTCTTCCGCCGCGGCTGTACTTCGGAGCGTGCGCGCACCGACTGGATTCGGTGGAGGGCGTTTCTAGCTAATGTACGAGCGGCTGTTCAGTTGTCTCCGAGTACTTGGAAAGTCAGGAGCAACTCGGTAAATCTGCGACAGAGACGTTTGATATGATCAAGCCGGCTTACTCAGATGTTGCTTTAGCAAGATGTGGTGTGTTTCGGTGGCACCAGGCCTTTTTGGAGGGCAAGTGGTTATTGATGAAGACCGGAAGAATGAGCAAATCCAAAGTGAAAACGATGCTGATTGTCTTTTTTGACATCAAAGGCATCGTCCATCATGAATTTATTCCTCCTGGACAAACCGTCAACGCCAAGTTCTACGTGGAAGTCCTCAAGAGACTCAAACGAAGGGTCTATCGGGTCCGACAAGATATCGCAGCCGATTGGAAGTTGCACGACGACAACGCCCCAGCTCACACCGACTTTCTTGTGAACAGCTACCTAACCAAGGCCGGCATCCCACCGCTTCCTCTTTTTGTTTCCTTGCCTGAAAAGGACGATAAAAAGGGATCCAAGCAGCATGCACCTAGGTTCCCAAAGCTTTCGGAAGAAGGTGCCATAACTAAGCACTCATTTAAGATATAGAACTCTAGTGCGGCGAAAGGAATCGGAGTAGCAAGGGCAACGAATTATGAAAAAGTGGGCGTAGCCTCGCCTTTGGTAAGTTTAATACAATATACATACATATCTCCCAAAAGACTAAAGCTACAACAATCAAATTTGTTTAGCGCAAATATTATAAGAACTCCTACCAACTTCCATACCGTTGGATGAAATCGGAAGATAACCCATATCTGCCATATAACGGTACTGTTAAAGATTACTAAAAGCGCGATTAATTAATAACTAAAGCGAGAGACAATAAATTTTACCTCCGAAATGGTGTGAGAAGGATTTATGGGAGCCGGTCTGAAAACTTAACGATGGAGATGGCATCACATATCGACCAGAGCGACTGATTTCGACTAAATTTAATACATGACATTTTTCTCATTTTCCTGTGTCACAGTGCGAAATCGGATTACAACCACGCCTACTTCCCATATAACATAGTTTTAAATTCCATTTGATTCTTTCACTTTCAAGTACAAAGATCAAAAAATAATTAATATAACGGGGAACAATTTTGCATTAACAATTCTTTTAAAGTATGTCACCTTATGACTAAAAATTTCTCAAATCTAACCAAAACTTTTCAATCTCCCAAGTAGAGAAAATTTGGCCCCCAATATCTATAGTTGATTTTCGACCGAAAATATCGGTCAATGTTTTGGATATACTACAATTGAAATTCAGAGAAAATCTTTTCCTGATAGCAATAGCAGATTTATGGTCATTTGCGCATTGGCCACGGCGAATATCGCTTTCGATGGAACGATGAGCTGTTCGAGATATACGACGACATTGACATAGTTCAGCGAATTAAAAGACAGCGGCTACGCTGCCTAGGTCATGTTGTCCGGATGGATGAAAACACTCCAGCTCTGAAAGTATTCGACGCAGTACCCGCCGGGGGAAGCAGAGGAAGAGGAAGACCTCCACTCCGTTGGAAAGACCAGGTGGAGAAGGACTGGCTTCGCTTGGAATATCCAATTGGCGCCACGTAGCGAAAAGAAGAAACGACTGGCGCGCTGTTGTTAACTCGGCTATAATCGCGTAAGCGGTGTCTACGCCAATTAAGAAGAAGAAGAAGATAGCAATATATTAAAAATTGGTTGAATAGGTCAATATTTCTCTGAGCTTCCATATAAATTTTCAAACTCAAAGGTGACTTTCTACCGCATATATCGACCAATATGTGAGTTATCCCAAAGAAAATGAGAGTGAGTATTTTACTCATAACAGTGTATCCTTGTATCTAAATTAGATAAAATCGGGTGAAGTCTTGACCTAGCTCCCATACAACTAAAATCAGGATTTTCGAACATTCGGCTGACTTTTCTTCCTATGATTGGTGATTGTATTTGACCTTTGTACCTTAATGAAACTCAGGGGACATTTTTTAGTCTGTGGTTTGTTAATAGTATGTGTTACTAGCAAAAATATATAAAATTAGGACAATATTATCCCAACTACTATCTATATATGATTTTGGTTTCTCTAACAAACCTTATGCCGAATAGGTCGCCAGTATGAGTTATACATATGAGTTATACATTGGTATCCGCGCCTCTGGTTGACGTTTACACCTAAGGATATTTTCCTGCAAGTTGCAAAAGTATAAATTGTTCGGTTGCACCCGAACTTAGCCCTTCCTTACTTGTTTCAATGTGTGTTTTTGAAAGTATTTCGATTGATTACAATAACATACTGCTTCGTTTGCCAAATCTCCAAAGTCGTTCCCATATTGTATTAAAGATATATCTTATTCTTTTTCAACCAAAATTTTTTTAGCTTTTCTTAGACCGAGTATTATGTTTTTTTTTCTCAAAAAGGAGAAATGGCTTTATTCATACTCTTAGATGTCTTGTGAATCCTCCCTCTTTATGGCTTGTCATCAATGCTTCCAATTTCTTCATAATGGTCAGACCACCTCTTCAAAAACGTATAACTCATATTTAATTACCTCGCATTTTTCACTTGTCCATATGGAATCTTTAAGATGCTTCGTTAGAAAGGTTGCTGCAAAACATTTCTTAAACTAAGCTTTCAATTTTCTTCTTCTACTCCACGGTGATGTGTTAGTTCGCAAAAAAATTACACCGAATTGATCGCGGAAAGGAGAAACGTTAGTTTTTGAACGCACTGTATTTTAGGTTCTTAGGCTACATACAATGCTCATCTAAAGCAAGTATAAATATTAATTACAATCACATACGTATTATTGTTCGCAATAGAAATCCAAATAAGGACAATATCCCATAATTTTTCCAAAATAAAATGAATCAATGAAATCCGTGCCTCAAAACCGGTTCTACCCATTTTGATTACTTTATACCGAACTGAAGAAATACTTATTTGAAAACAACTCCATAGAGCTTGGGAAACGGTAACCCAACTATATTAAAAGTAATCGAGCTTAGGATCTTATAGCAGAAACCCTAACTAAGAACTTTTTTTGACAAAGATTAATGTTGCAATTCAAAAGGAGCTGTAGGTTTATCCACAAAAGCCACAGTCTGATCCGGGAAACTGTATTTTAATAGAACTTCAATGCACACACAACAGCTATCAAAAGGAACTCGATTGATATGGGTAGATATTTAAAGAATAAATTAACATTATCCATCAATATTAGAACAACGTCGACGAAGACCATTTTGCTGAAAAAATTCTGAAGGTTCCAACATAAATCAGGTGTTCGCTTATAACTAAACTTAAGGCTTCTTAAAAAAAAAACAATGTCATATTTTAATTTTTTTTTAACTTTCTTGTTAAGTCTTCTCCTTGATTTCCAATCACATCTTCAATATTATCAATAATATTTTAACTCATTCAACTAAAACATTTCGTGGTACCGCTCGTTACACGACGAATCCAATCCGCATAGAAATAAGTACTCGCGTGCGCATCTGGATAGCCGACGGCGCAGGGCATACCCCAATTAACTAAACCGACCAATTTTCCATCGTTCACCAAAGGGCCACCCGAATCGCCATGGCACGCACCTTCGCCATACTTCGTATATGTGCACATGTGTCCCACATCCAAATATGGATCGTCATCATGCATTTCTTTGCAACTTTTGTGTGGTAAATATTTTAAGTACACAATCTGCAGATTGTCGGGTGTATCACCGTACAACTCAGTTGTACCCCAACCCGTCAGTATGACCTCATCGCCTTCCGTCATCTGCTCCGTCGGCAACGCTATGGGTTGGGTTCTATCGTTGAACACAATAGATGAATTCAATCGTATCAACGCGATATCATTGTGGCTGCTCGGATTGTTGTAGCGACAGTGTATATGTATGGAGCTAGCATAATAAGTGGCGTTCGGCTTCTGCCATTCGACGGTGCCTGTAGCGACGATTATATCACTGGCATATCTATTGGCAAGACAATGTCCAGCAGTTGCGATCCAATTCTCGGAGATTATGGCGCCACCACAGAAATGATAACCGTACGATGTTTGTAAGGACACTTGATAAGGCGCCTGACCCAAAGTGGCATTGGTTCCTCCAATTACACGGCCTTCAATCGTACTTTTTACGTAATTCTTTGGATACTTGATTAATTTGGCCTCGGCGTGGGCACACAAAAGTATGGCTAGTAAAAGAAACACCTTCATGGTGTATAGCTTTAATGTATTTAATGCAAGTTTAGCGACGTTGGAACCATTTAACTAGTCAAAACTTTGGATAAGCGTGATAATACGCAAATGAAAAACTTATCTTTAGATATAACAAACGAAATTTGATAAAAAACATAATAAAATTTATGGACTTTAGTGTGCAATTATCACTGCAGAAGGCAAAACTGAAACATAGAAAAATTGCATGTGGCACTGAGTCAGCTGAAATTTTGAAATATTCCTTATTACCTTTAAAGAAAAATATATAGTACCCAGATAGCGGGGAGGGAAGCGTGAATTGATATTGAAATTATATTTTTCAGACCTAGGTTTCCCATCCCTTAACAAAAAATTCAGAGAAAAATCTAAGTTATGAAAATAATTTTTTCCATCATCTTTGGAACTCATAATTTTCAGTAACTGCGTTAGTGAGCTTTCCATGGCCTATTTTATTGCATTTTTATTCGAATCGGCGAATGGCATATTTTTCGTTCTTTCGGAACTATAGCGAAGCTAATTCGAGGGTGACAATAAATATTTTTAGGTGATACAGTGAAATCTCCCATAAGCGGACACAGGCGGGATCAGTCTTTCTATCCGGTTAATAGAGTTGTCCGCATTATAAGTTGTCCGTAATAAACAGAAAAATATGTTGGCACCGGCCAACGAGTAGAATTAATGGAAACATCAGCCTAAAAGAACGTCCGTTAGCTCATCCCGATCTTTCTCTGTATATAAAACAGAGTACGTAGGTTGCCTTTTATATTTCGCGATTAGAGAGCGATACAAATTTTAATCATTAAAAATCATTTAATTGTTTTTCAAAATATTCTTTAATAAGATCTGTACACTTTGATTGTGTTTGAACTAATGTGTTTGAACTAATTTCCGGAGCACATTTGCCACTTTGATTGAAGTAGATCCAAAATATGCGTTCTAGACGCATCAACCGCCTTTTCAGGTGTCGCAAAACGTGGACCTCTTAGCTTATTGGACCTTACGGTGCTTTACTCATCAAATCGATGTTTTAAGTTGTCAACAATTGAGTTGATTCAAGGGATGTATGAGAGCTCATATTGTCATGGTGAATAGAGATCCGTCTTCGTTGGTGGGTTTTCCTGTTTACTTGAAAGACAACTGGCAAGCAAATGTTTTAGGTTGATCCAGTGGTATGGTTGCGATATGTTCAACAACCATTTGCTAGAAAGTACTTCCTGTGCGAACAACTTTTGTTCGATCGTTTTGTTCGATTCGCCTCAGCTGGCACACACGCATAAGTCCACATGTCATCATCTCTCACGATTTCATAGACGTGTTTCAAAGCTTTCGTATTTTGTTAAGATATCTCCTGACCACTCGACACAAGCCCTTTTTTTGAGCGATTGACAAATTGTGTGGGATCCAACGTGAAAAAATTTTTAACAATCAAATTTTCATACGATGGAATGTATGCTAGTCCCACTAATGCTTATAGTTGTTTAAATCTCACGATGACTTTGCGCTCAGCATCAATAGTCTCCGGAACAACAACTGAGTTTGAACAACCTTCAACAAATTCACCTTCGTGTGATCTACGACTTCAGTTGCATTCACCATACCACCGATAAACACTTGCCTTGGTTAATATGACTTCGGTGCAAGATTTTGAATTACGAAATTAATAACGGATATCTTTCAATTTAGACATACTATACATTAAATTATTTTAGCGTAAATAATATTAAAAAGCTTTCTAAGCACGAATGCTCAATTCATCGATACAAATACCGTGCCAACCAATAAAATGGTGATAAAAATAATGAATGAAATAAACATTTCTGCCAATCATCTAAAGGAAAATGTACGACCTGAAGTCAATATCAAGCACTTAGGGGTTATAAATTCTGATAATATCTTGCCGTAAAAAGATAACACTGGTTGTTATAAAAAAAACCTCTTAGAATTACAAGTTCCACAGTTCTAGCTATGGCACACATTTTAATTGAGTATCAATAGTTAGCAAGCAGAAGTCGCTACTTATTATTTTACCTTTACTTACGATTTTTACTAATGAATACATACATAGTAGAAGCTCTTAACAAAACTTTATTGAAACCTCCTGAGTCGTCATAGCTCACAACGGCACTAATAGACCAACAAATCGTATGCGCACCGCCCCGACTAGTAATCAAGGCGCGTCCCACCACGTAGACGAAATTTAAATGCTTCGCAGCTATTAAACGCCTCGTCAACGTAACGATCTGATGATCTCAGGCTTCACTGTATTTTTTGTGTCGCTTTTGACTGTTTGGCACTAGCTGAGGAGGTTGACAGTGATAGCTACGTGACACGCGCTCTATACGTTCAATGGCTGGCGCCATCTTCCGCTCCTTCTGCTGATGCCTTTAAAGAAAAAAACGGGCCGTACATTTGCTGTTAATCATTTATTGATTAGACAGTGAAAGCTGCTTAAAGCTAGTCGAATAATCGTGTTTTCCGATGGACATCATAGAATTGACTAATTTTTAAAGATTTCATTTGCAGTTTCCCTGATTAGTTAACTCGACTTTGAGGCTTGAAATCGTTTACCTGCTTTATATACTGAAAACAATCTCCTAATGACTAGAGAGATTAACTGAATGACCTCTTTAACAGACTTGATCCAACAAATTCCGAAAAACTTTTCGACATTTTGTACTATTTTGAACTTTCGAAACTAAACACCTGAATGAATCACCCATTACAGACTAATGTATGGGCATAAATTTGAGCGAATGGCTCCTGAGAGCACTAGGCGCCTGCCTAGATGACTCAGTTGAATCTTTGATGCAAGTCGATAATTAAGAATTGTTAGCTTTTTTGAGTTGAACCGTTTCGCGTGATAGCTCCAAAAAAGATGGTTCAATGATTACATGTAATTAAACCTAATATTAATTAATTACATTTTTTTAGTTGGATTAGCTTAACTTTTATTTTTCAAATTGGAATTTTATGCTGCACACTCTCACCCGCTCACATTTTATCGCTCAATTTTAACGCCACTTACCGTATGTGTTTTTTTTCTTTGTTTTTAGTGCCTATTTTCGTTGCCAACTAATTTCGTTTCTTCCGAAAGCTGGCTGTCAGCCAAACACTTCCTTTTGGACTTTTTTTGCTTCTTCTTCTTCTGACGGCCGAACGTTTGACGATCGCCTGTTGACTCATCCGATATATGTCACACGTGTACTGGGCTGCTGACAAGCTTGTGTGCCAGTTTGCGGCCATAGACGCCACAGAGCGACTTCTCAGGTGTGGACCGTAATAAAAACTTTTTTCACTTAATAAATGTGGCTATCTGGACTGTGTGACGACAGTGAAAGCAATAAAAAAAAACCCCTACTGATCTCGCGAGAATACTTTTGAATATTTTTTATGATATTTAGCTGAAATTATTAAATAATTTTAAGTTCATAAATTATATTGAAAGCGTTTAAAAAATAGGTTGTTGATTCAGAATTTCAAAATGTATATGTCGCTTATAACTCTATAATGAACTGATAATTAGAATAGGCTATTTTTCAAGTTTTTTAGTTTCCTATTTATTGTTTGGGCAAAAAGTTTATTTGTCGATTGCTTGAGCCGAAGAAAGCTTCCAATCATTTCGCGATTTTATTATTGAACTAGTATATAATTAATGTTTAAGTTTCGGAACCTTATAGCCAAGAAACGCCCTAAACAAAACTGATACCCCTTTTATCTATGAAGTTACAGCATCCAAGTTTAATTAAGACTTCGCAAAATGGGCTCCACCATTCCATACTTCAAGAT